>NC_142930.1:164316481-164321481 GCF_046866305.1 Octopus bimaculoides | reverse complement strand
TTACCAACCCTATTATTATTATTACTATTATTATTATTATTATTATTATTATTATTATTATTATTATTATTATTATTATTATTATTATTATTATTATTATTTAATCTGAAACAGAAAATACTGATTCACAAAAGCTTTGTAAACTTCAATAAATTCCATCCTTTTCCGTACGAAAAAGAGAGAAAATTCAGCTTAATATGGCCTCAAATAGTTCTCTTTCATCGCCATTGCTTCGGCCAATCACGGCGTATCACGCGAGACTACCATCAATGTCTCGCCAAGCAACATTCCCTACGGTCGAATAAAATGCAAACACTCGGGGAAAATATTCCATTGTTTTGCGTCACAGCAAAGAGGCTCACGAGAAGCTATTTCTTCGAGCGAACAGTTCGGATTGGAAAATTCAATGAGTCTTGGTGAAGCAATTGGGCTGAAGATAGCCAATCTACTTGCTTCGTACGCACACCCATCATGAATATTTGGCTTTGATGGTTGTCAATAGAATGTTATTTCTGCCTGTAAAGGCTGCTTTGTGAAATGCTATTAAGTGTGTATTAATGAGAAACGACTCTTCAGAGATCGATGGCGTCTGAACGGGAAAGAGGAAAAATAGATCTCACACTCTCTTCTATTCTGCTTCTCTTTCTCTTTCTCTTTCTCATACACATATACAAACACTTTCTCTACTTCATTTTCTTTGTTTCTTTCTTTCTTTCTTTCTTTCTTTCTTTCTTTCTTTCATTTTTCTCATTCTTTCCTTTCTATCAATCTATATAACTATGTCTTTACTCGAAACGTATTGTCGATACCCGATTAAATAGTTTACGCTTTGAATATTGCAAAACTTGAGCTCGCTTATGCACACCATTATATCGACAGAAAATACACATGCGCACAGACGCTTATATATATATATCAGCATGCAAACATAAATACACACACACACACATACACACACATACACATATACACACAATTGTAATGTATAAATATATGTACGAAAGAATGGATATATGTATGGGTGTATGTGGGCATGCAAACAAATGACAGCATAGAAACACGCAAACCAGATAGCACGTTTATGTAACTCGTGCATTCAAACATGCATATATGGATAAATGTATCTAAGACTACATAGTGAATTCATTAAGTATGATTATGTATGCGAAATTATGTTTGTGTGTGTGTGTATGTATGTATATATATATATATATATATATATATATATATATATATATATATATATATATATATATATATATATATATATATATATATATGTATATATATATATATATATGTATATATATATGTTCATATGTGTATATATATATATATATATATATATATATATATATATATATATATATATATATAAGCCAAATACATTGCTCAATACATATATGTATATTTACACACAAGCACACAAACCCATGTGTATATGTATCTATGTATATATATTTACATATATATGTATGCAAGTGAGTATGTATGTGTGTATGCATATATATCTATGTACATATGTATATATATAGATTATATATATATATACACGTACATACACAACACGCGCTCGCGCACACACAAACATATATATATACATACATATATATAACAATCTATTTGTGTATATAAATACATAAGTTCTGATATATTCATCGCTGTTTATTTTATCATCATCATCATCATCATCGTTTAACGTCCGCTTTCCATGCTAGCATGGGTTGGACGATTTGACTGAGGACTGGTGAAACCGGATGGCAACACCAGGCTCCAGTCTGATTTGGCAGAGTTTCTACAGCTGGATGCCCTTCCTAACGCCAACCACTCAGAGAGTGTAGTGGGTGCTTTTACGTGTCACCCGCACGAAAACGGCCACGCTCGAAATGGTGTCTTTTATGTGCCACCCGCACAAGCCAGTCCAGGGGCACTGGCAACGATCTCGCTCGAAAATCCTACAGGAGCCAGTCAGGCGGTACTGGCAACGGCCACGCTCAAAATGGTGCATCTCATGTGCCACCCGCACAAGAACCAGTCCAGGGGCACTGGCAACGATCTTACTTGGCTTGCCGGGTCTTCTCACGCACAGCCCATTTCCAAAGGTCTCGGTCCGTAGTCATCGCCTCGGTGAGGCCCAATGTACGAAGGTCTTGCCTCACCACCTCAGCCCAGGTCTTCCTGGGCCTACCTCTTCCACGGGTTCCCTCAACTGTTAGGGTGTGGCACTTTTTCACGCAGCTATCCTCCTCCATTCTCACCACATGTCCATACCAGCGCAATCGTCTCTCTTGCACGCCACAACTGATGCTTCTAATGTTCAGCTTTTCTCTCAAGATACTTACACTCTGACGGGTATTCACATTGACATTACACATCCAACGGAGCATACTGGCTTCATTCCTTGCGAGCTTACGTATGTCCTCAGCAGTTACAGCCCATGTTTCACTGCCATGTAGCATGGTTGTTCGTACGCATGCGTCATACAGTCTGCCTTTTACTCTGAGTGAGAGTCCCTTTGTCGCCAGCAGGGGTAAGAGCTCTCTAAACTTTGCCCAGGCTATTCTTAAGCGCACCGAGTCATATGCATACATTTACACACGTACGCGTGCACATACACGCGCATGTTTCGTTACTACGTACACAGAAACACTCACACACACACACACAAATGTGCTTGTATGTATGTATTACATGACCGCGTACATGCAAACATGCATACACGTGTCTATTTATCTACATGTCTATGTGTGCACACATGCATTCCTTCATACGTTCATATACAAATATATCTATACACGTATATGTAATATATATACATATCCACATACACACACACATATATGTAAATATGTAAATACGTGTTTGTGTATACATATATATATATGTATATATACACATACATATATACTAATGTATATTCATTAACCTTTTACAAGAAATTTCATTTATATGTATTCGGAGAGAGCAGTCCGTCGATATTTCTCGTTAGATCCATATCTACGCATATATAAATATGAATATGAATATAAATACACACACACACACGCACGCACACACACATACACACACACACACACACATGCACTTATAATTATGTATATACGTCTCTATATGATAACAAGTGAATGTGTATGCATCTATGTGTACACTGACCCACGGGCACACACGTATATAAATATGTATGTGCATAATGCGTATGCTTGTATGTTTTCATGTATATGTTTATACGTGTGACTACATGTATATAGCGAAATATCCATGTGTGTACACGGATGTGTATCCATAGATTATATGCATAGATGTGCCCTTGTGAGTGTATATCTATATTTGTACAAGTATATGTTCAAACATACATGCATACATAATACATCCATACATATATACCATATATATATAATATATACAATATATATATATGTATAGATATGTATATATCTATATGTATATATATATATATATATATATATATATATATATATATATATATATATATATATATATATATATATGTATGTATATATATATATGTATGTATATATATGTATGTATATATATGTATGTATATATATATATGTATGTATATATATATATATATATATATATATATATATATATATATATATATATATATATGTATATAGCATTGAAAGTTACACTATCATCAGAAGGGGGCGCCACTGCATAGTGCCAAAGATCTCAGGATCACCATCAAAATACAGGACCAGATACTGCAACAGCTTGGATTTCAAGGGACCGCAGCTCTTCAATATCCTTCCAAAATGCCTGAGAGACCTGCATGGTGTGGATGTAAGTGTCTTCAAAACTGGACCTGCTCCGGTCAAGGATTCCCAATGAGCCTACCTCACGGCAGGAAACACAGATGAGGGCAGTGGCATCAAACTCCCGCATTCACCAAATGCCACATATCAGAGGAGGTTTCTAATAATGGAATAGCACAATCAACTGTGATGCTCCAGCATGGCCGCAGCTTTAAAGCTAAAATAATTTAAATAATTTAACGAATATATGTATGTATGTACATATATATATGTACTTGCTCGAGAATGCGTGTGTGTAAGCTTTTGCATGCGTGTGTATGCGTGTTCGTTTGTATGTCTTCGTGGATAAGCTAGTATGTGTGTGCGCGTGTGTGTGTATGTGACTTTTTAGGTTTGTGGGTATAAGTGAATGTATGTGTGTGTGTGATAGTGTATATATGTATGAAAATGCAGTTCTGCAGTAGTGGATTTAGATATAATATTGGTTCTTAAAAATCGTATTTGGGTGAGCATATGTATGTGTTTTCTGCTTCCAATGTTGATCAGAAGAAGTGTGTGGCAATGTGTGTGTGTGTGTGTGTGTGTGTGTGTGTGTGTGTGTGTGTGTACGTGTTTGTTCAGAAGCATACGTTTGTGGATTGAGTGCTGGATTGGCTGTCTCCGAGAGTATTACATTTAGATGTCTGAGTAAATAACTATTTGCATTCATACGTAAACGTCGACTGATAGAAAGCAAACGAGCATGAAAAATACGAAAATGAGAGGAAAGATAGATCTAGAAGTGCAATATTTGTGTGTGTATGCATCCAAAGAAGCATCTCTCCTCATATAAGAACATAGGTTTATGTATGTATGTCTGTGTGTGTGTATATGTATGTATGTATGTACGTATGTGTGTGTGTGTATGTATGTACGTACGTATTTATGTATGTATGTCATTATTCAGTTTATTTCAAGATTTCTTGCCAATAGAGAAAGAACCGGTTTCTAACCTAGATCCAAGACTCCTTCATTGAAATTCCAACATCAACAACAGGGTATGTATGTATGTATGTATGCATGTATGCATGCATGCATGTATGTATGAATGTATGTATGTATGTATGTATGTATGTATGCGTGTGTGTGTGCATGTATGTGTGTATGTATGTATGTATGCCTTTTCTATATTTAATCTTTTAAATTTATTTCTTTATTGCCCACAAGGGGTTAAACATAGAA
>NC_142930.1:164291481-164301481 GCF_046866305.1 Octopus bimaculoides | reverse complement strand
TTTTCGTTTCTCTCTCCACCTCACTTTAATCTCTCTCTTTCTCCCTCTGTCTTTCTCTCTCCACCCTTCTCTTTCTCTCTCTGTCTCTCTCTCTCTCTGTGCTTTTGTGTGCGTGTTTATGTTTGTGTGTGTGTGTGTATCTTCTGTTTTCTCCCTCTTTCCCTCGCTATCTCTCTCCTCTCTCTCCGCTTCTTCTCGCCATAACTTATTTCATAGAACTCTCGCTTCTCTTAGACACAGTTTAAACAGTTTTTATTCCTGCAAAATGGTGTCCGTGAACGGCGATTGAAATAATGAATGTGTCACAGGAGAAGAGGACACTTAGTAAAAGAAAGCCTCTCCTCCGATCACCGGAAATTGAATCCTTCACCAAAAGTCAGGCTAGATATCCGGTTGATCAGCCATCTTGTCTGGTCTGCACAGAACGAACCATTACAAATTATGGTAAACAAATCTCACTTCAGCTCGGCCAGTTTTGTTCTTTATTTTTTTTTTGTATTTAATTTTATATTTTGTTACCGTTTTTATTGTTGTAATCGATGTAGCTATAATTATTACTGTTGTTGTTGTTGTTGTTGTTGTTGCTGCAATTGTTGTTATAGTTGTTATGCTTGGTTTTGTTGTTGTTGTAGCAGTTGTTATTGTTATAGTTGTTGTCGTTATCATTATTGTTATTATTATTATTATTATTATTATTATTATTATTATTATTATTATTATTATTATTATTATTATCATCATCATCATTATTTTTGTTGTTGTTGTTATTCTGAGTTCAAATTCCGCCGAGGTCGACTTTGCCTTTCATCCTTTCAGGGTTGATAAAATAAGTACCAGTTACGCACTGGGGTCGATGTAATCGACTAGTCCCCTCCCCACCAACTTTCAGGCCTTGTGCCTATAGTATAAAAGATTATCATTATTATTATTATTAATATTATTATTATTAATATTATTATTGCATACGGTGGCGAGTTGGCACAGTCGTTAGCACGCCGGGCTAAATACTTCCCGGCATTTTGTGCGTCTTTGCGTTCCGCCGAGGTCGACTTAGCATTTCATCCTTTAAAGTTCGCTAAATTAAGTACCAGTTGAGTACTGAGATCGATCTAATCGACTTAACCCCAAACCCCAGTTGTTACAGTTGTTAATCCTTTCATTTTTGTTCCTCTTACCATTTTGTATCTTATTTTATATTTCCTATTTACTCTCCTCGTAATAGTTGTAGCTGTTGCTATTGTTATATACGTTATTGTTGCTATTTTGTGTGTAGTTATCGTTATACTTACAATCAGTGTTACACTTCTCGTTGTAGTAGTTATTATTGTAAAATTCTTTAATTCTTTTTTCGTTCAAATTATCATTTTCGTATTTACTCTTATTGTTGTTGCTATTATGGCTGTTATAACTATCCTTTCAAATATTTTGATACGTTTTGTTGCTGCTTTATAACTGTCGTCTGCTTATTTTAACTACGTCTTCAATATGGGGTATGTGTCTGTCTGTGTATGCATGTGTGTTTGTGTGCACTATAGTTCATATAAGACAAGCTGACTCGATTTGCCATTATGATACGACGGATTCGTCTGGAAGCTAGCAGAATTATGCCTCGGATGCCGCCGGGTGACGCCAAGACGCTAATCTTTTAACTGTGTGAGCTATGAAACAGTTTATAAATCGAATCGTGATGAAAGAAATACATTTCAATAAAAAGAAATAAACCAAAAGAGCAAACATAAATAAATACAAAACACATCTGTGTGTGAGCATACATATGCATATACATATGGCGTAGGAGTAGCTTGCTTACGAAACACATGGTTCCGGGTTCAGTCCCACTGTATGGCACCTTGGCCAAGAGTCTTCTACTATAGCCTCTGGCCGACCAAAGCCTTATGAGTGGATTTGGTAGACGGAAACTGAAAGAAGCCTGTCGTGTGTATATATATATATATATATATATATATATATATATATGTGGGTGTGTGTGTATGTATGTATGTGTGTGCATATGTTTGTGTGTCAGTGTTTGTCCCTCCAACATCGCTTGACAACCGATGCTGGTGTGTTTACGTCCCCGTAATCTAGCGGTTCAGTAAAAGAGTCCGAGAGAATAAGTACTAGGCTTACAAAGAATAAGTCCTGGGGTCGATTTGCTCGACTAAAGGCGGTGCTCCAGCATGGCCGTAGTCAAATGACTGAAACAAGTAAAAGAGTAATACATACATACAGACATACAAAAAATGTACATACGTACATGCATAAATATACACATAAAAAGAGAACACCTACGCTGAATTATTGAGAAATCTGCAGTTACTCAATCCAGATTACAAGTTAAGGTTTATACCTGTAATTACTGGGGACTTTGGATATGTAACATACTACCTAAATACCAATCTTGAGAAATTAGGCTTCTCAAAGCCAGAAAGGAGAAAGCTAATTCGAAGACAACAGATCCAATCCATCACTAGAACTGTAAAAATCTGTAAAACTTTCCAGAAGCTTATCATTTAAATATATATGAGCATGTCTAGATATGCAGCTATATGCATGAGAATACATACATAAAGCAAACCATACAAATCTGCACAGAGATACATACATACGTACATATAAACATACATACATATGTGTATGTATATATGTTTATACGTTCATATATATATATATATATATATATATATATATATATATATATATATACATGTATATATACATACATATGTATGTGTGTGCGAGCACACACACACACACACACACACACACACACACACACACACACACACACACACACGTGATTGTGTTCGTTTGTCCATATTTATGTGCGTATGGTTATGTTCAACCTTTCATTAAAGTCTGCCACGGGCTAATTAGACTAGAGGTTATCCCGGTCAACGAAACATTTAAACAGCCGAGTGTGCAAGACTCGTCTTATCGTTGAGTGCCTTACGATACGAAACCCAGGCCGCTGCCGCTGTTGTTGGTACTTATTTTCAGGTGCCTAGGTTGGAACAAAGTAAAACTCAAGCTGCGGGTGCTGCTGTTGCTGTTACTGCTGCTGCTATTGTTGGTATTTGTTTTCAGGTGCACCGATTGCATTAAAGTAAAATGAAGTGACTTGCTCAAGAATCCAATAAGCTGCCGAGTCTGGGGATGGAACCCACCATTTTAATCTATTCCCTTTCCTGGAGACTTTCTGACAAATTCTCGCTTATTAGAAAGCGAAACGACCCACGTTACAGGACGAAAACAATGAAGTTTGAGGGTAAGAGTTTGATGCTTTGGGGATACATAAAAAGTAATGGTTCAAGAAGGTTGGTTAGAATTGACGGTAACTTGAATGGTGCCAGATTGGATGTATCTGTTGCTGAAGGATAATTTGATACTAGACTTGGATGAAGATGAGATTTTTCAGCATGACGAAGCTCCATGCCACAGATCGCATGCAATATAATAGTCTGGCTGATGAAGATGTTACTGTATTGAAAGATTGGCCAGCTCAGAGCCATGACTTAAATATCATCGAGAAAATGTAGACAGAACTAAAGAAAAGAGTTCGTCAGAAGAATCTACGAAATCTTGAAGAGTTGTGGGAGTTCAACCACAGAGAATGGCATGTCATACCTGTGAAGATCGCGAAGGGATTTGTACGCATCTCTTCCCAGGTGCATTGAAGCAATTATTCAAACTAAGGGAAGCCACACGAAATATTAACAATGTACAGTAACTTCTTGAAATGGACATTATGCAATAAATTTTCATTTTAGACATTTTTCTGTTTTAAAACACTGTATATAGATTGGTTTATATGAGGTAACCGAAAACTTTTGTACGGCCATTTTTGGTGGTCGTCTCGCATTTTACCCTCTTATCCAGAACGCCAACTACAAAATATAATGGTTAGGTATGGAAATGACTCCAACAGGGCCAATGTTTCTTGTGTAAAAAACGCAATGCGAAACATCCACTTATAAGTTGGCAATTAGTAGAAATTTACAATGGTTTAAAGTAGCCGAAGACTTGTGCACAGTACTGTATGTGTGTGTGTGTGCGCGTATGTGCCTGTGTATGTCTATATGTAGGTATATATATATATTATTATAATGTTAGGGAATTACAAAATCCGAACTTACAAGGAAATACAATTTGATAATATCAAATTGAGTTGTATAATGAAAAATACATTAATAATTTAGAGAAGAACCACCATTGTGCAACTCAAACGAAGAAGGAGATCAGACACCATCAAAAAAAGTGTACTATACAAAATACTAGGTTTTTAAACTAGTATTTTGTATAGAAAGTTTTTCTTGATGGTGTCTGATCTCCTTCATCGTTTGAGTTGCACAATGGTGGTTCTTCTCTAAATTATTAATATATATATATATATATATGTGTATATATATATATATATATATATATATATATATATATATATATATATATATATATATATATATATATATATATATATATATATATATATATATATATATATATATACATATATATATTTATACATATACAGGAAGAGAGCGAGAGGAGAGGAGGGAGAGGAGAGGAGGGAGAGAGGGAGTGAGGGAGAGAGCCATATATGTATGTACAGCAATTCCTCGACTATCGCGGGTGTTATGTTCCAACCCCCGCCCCCTGCGTGATACGTGAAAAACCGCGAAGTAGAAACAGTACTGTATTTTTTTAAAAATTATTTTTATAATTAGTATATATTTATTTTATTATAAATGCAAAACAACACCACGGAGGACTCGACGTAAGCCACGATAGGTGAACCACGAGAGGTGAACCGCGATAAGTGAACCGCGATAGGTGAACCGCGATAGGTGAACCACGATAGGCGAACCGCAATGTGGCGAGGGATTACTGCTTGCCGTTCTTGCGTATTTGTGTGTCTATTTGTATGTATAAGTGAGTGAGTGCTCACTGCTGTGCGAATGGGTGAAAGGTCTCCTCTCGATAAATCAAAAGCACAAAACTAGTAGAATAATAATAATAATAATAATAATAATAATAATAATAATAATAATAATAATAATAATAATAATAATAATAAATAACAGAAAGGAATAATAGAGAAAAAATTAAATAAATAATAAATGCAAGATTCATGATTTAAATTTAAATAAAAAGAAAAACAACAATTTAGTTTTGAAGGAGAATGATTTAAAGAAGGAATTGAAGAAGGAAAAAAACCGAATGAACTAAATGTCGTTTGTTCGAATGCAAAACAAAGAATTGAAACTTTTGTCGGAAGATCGTGGGAGGGAGAAGGAAAAGAGAAGAAGAGAAAGAAAAGTTGGAAAGTTAGATAGATATATTGAAAGTGAGAGAGAGGGAGAGGGAGAGGGAGAGGGAGAGGGAGAGGATGAGAGAAGTGGAGGGGGAGTGGAAGAAATTGGGAGATACAGAAGAGAGAAGAAGAGAGTGAAATGAAAGAGAGAGAGAGAGAGAGAGGGAGGGATAAATACACAGATAGATAGAGAGGAGATGTGAGAGGGAGCAGAGAGAGGGAGAGAAAAGAAGAAAGAAACAGAGAGAAAGATAGGAAAAGAGAGAGAGAGAGGCGAAGAGAGAAGTGTGTCTATACAGAGGTCGAAAATAAAAACAATGATAAAATGAATATAAAAAGAGAACTTGAAAAAATACTAGAGAAATATAACCCCCCCCCCCTTGTTCGCTTCTATCCTTTCACCATAAAAAAGAAAATAGTAAAGAAAAGAAATCGAAAAAAAATAATAATAATAAAAAGAACGTAACAAAATGGCTGCAACGCAATTGTCTGAAGCTCACGCGGAACGAATGATCAAATGATAATTAGCGATAAAATATGTAAGTACGTCACGCTCCCTGCTTGCATGATTCCTCACAATTGCTGTTACAACAACAGCAACAAAAAAGCTATTACTACCACTACTACTACTACTACTACTACTACTACTACTACTACTACTACTACTACTACTACTACTACTACTACGGCCACTGCTGCTGTTGCAAATTGTTATTATTGATAATAACAACGGTTTCTGTGATAACCACAAGGGCAACGGAAGAAGGAAATTGTATAGCTGAAGTACAAGAAATGGAAGTTCGAATGATTTTGAAGTAAGGCACCGGGATACGAGGTCACGCGCGTTTTGAAGGAAAAAGAGGTTTATGCTGTTTGTTTTTGTTTGTTTTTTAATATGCCTAGTATTTGATCGGTACTTTATTTTATCGACCTTGGTAGGGTGAAAACTAAAATAGGCTCTGGTGAGATCTGAAGCCGGAAGTGAAAGACTTGTAACTAAATGCTCCGTGGCATTTTGTTCGCCGCTCTAGCGATTCTGCTATATAACGATTTTATGATAATGATGAGGAATGAATGCGCATGGCTTAGGTGTTAAGGTGTTCGGCGCATGATCGTGAAATCGTGAGTTCAATTCCTAGTGGGGTGTTTTTTCCTTGAGCAAGACACTTTATTTCACGTTGCTTCATTCTATTCAGCTGGCAAACATGAGTAGTACGTGCAATTCAAAGGGGTCAGCCTTGTCACATTCTGTGTCACGCTCGTTCACCCTGTCTGGAGTGCTCATTCATTTGCACATCAATTTCATGAGTAAACTGCACCGATGATCGGATTAACTGAAACAGTCGTCGTCGTAACCGACGGATGATGAGTATGATGATTAGAAGGACATTACAAGGACAGACGATCATTTTGAGTTGAGGCATGCATAAAGAAAACGATGGCAAAATGGGTAGAAATGGTGAGATGGGATGAAAAGGAGACATAGTATACAAAATATGTAAACACATGGTCGCAGGGGTGGCTATGTGGTAAGAAGCTTGCTTCCCAACCACATGGGCTCAGTCCGGGTTCAGTCCCACTGCGTGGCACCTTGGACAAGTGTTTTCTACTATAGCCTCGGGTTGACCAAAGCCTTGTTAGTGGATTTGGTAAACGGAAACTGAAAGAAGTCCGTCGTATATATATATGTATATATATATATATATACATGTGTGTGTGTGTGTGTGTGTGTGTGTGTGTGTGTCTGTGTTTGTCCCTCCACCATGGCTTGACAACCGATGTTGCTGTGTTTATGTCCCTGTAACTTAGCGGTTCGGCAAAAGTGACCAATAGAATAAGTACTAGGCTTCCAAAGAATAAGTCCTGGGGTCGATTTGTTCGACTAAAGGCGGTGCTCCAGCATGGCCGCAGACAAATCACTGAAACAAGTAATAGAACATGACTGATGCAGCCTTTCTGATATAGGAGAGCCTAAGGCTAGGGCCAATCAACGAACACCCAGCAATCGAGAATCTCCCCGCCCAGCTAGGGCGCATGTCCTCGCGCAGCTGTTCTTTAATTTACAGACAATACGCTCGGAATAGGAGCATCCATTCTGGCTATTTTTCACAACACTGCTCGATCTTTTGACAAATTCGTCGAAGGGAGTGAGCGTACTTCCTTCAGAACTTTCACCTGTCTTGCAAATGGAACATGGAAAAGTCGATTAGGGCTTGGGAGAAGAAAGGTATGATACCTCAATCCTCCCAACCTCGTTCTCCATGTAAACGCTTTCGCCAAAGGTGGAAGAAGAAGAAGAAGAAGAAGAAGAAGAAGAAGAAGAAGAAGAAGAAGAAGAAGAAGAACAACAACAACAACAACAACAACAGCATCAAGAAAAATAACAACAAGAGCAACAAAAGTAATGGCTTAAAATTTTGGCAAAAGGCCGGCAAGTTGGAGGGGAGAGGGTAAATCGATTATGCCGATCCAGTATTTTACTGGTACTTACTTTATCGACCGCGAAGGATGAAAGGCAAAATCAACCTCGGCGGAATTTGAAACCAGAACGTAAAGACGGACGAAATACCGCTAAGCATATCACCTGGCGGAACCGACTAGACCCCTCCCCCAAAATGTCGGTCCTTGTGCCCAGAGTAGAAAAGGCTCTACTGGAGCAAACAAGATCGAGCGCTCTGAGAAGCAAAACAACAGCAACAACAACAATAATAGACAATAAGAAAAGCACGATGCAATTTGTAAGAGATTGTTTAGTTAACAGTTTGAACGATATTTCGACCGATCGTCTGCTTTCTTATTTTTCTTTCCTTTTCCTTTTACCAGTTACAAAATTGAAAACTGTTGATGTCATTTTATCCAAGTAGGAACGCAAGATTTCTTCGTTTGTATTTTTGAATTTCTGCCTTTTTTGCAGTTATTTTCATTTTGCATTTTGAACCTGAAGAAGAGAATCTATCGAAATATCGTTTAAACCTTTAAATAAACAATCTTACATATCGCATCGCGCTCTTTTTAAGGATAATAATAACAATAACAACAACAACAACAACAACAACAACAACAATAATAATAATAATAATAATAATAATAATAATAATATTCCCCGCCCTAGGTGTACGAAAAGCACTCGGCGAGAAATGTAAGAAAATTTGAAGTAAGAAGAAAAAAATTTTTAAAATAATAATAATAATAATAATAATAATAATAATAATAATAATAATAATAATTTCTTTTTACCACAGGTGTATCAGGTGAGGAGGCATTACAAGGACAGTTTACAATTTGCGTTTGGACTTCCACAAAAGATAGGAAGAAAGAAAGGGGAAAAAGAGTGAAAAGAGATTGTACGTGGACAATTATGAAGTGAATTTTAGGGCTTATAAATCTATAAGATTTATAAGGGTAAATACCACGCAAAAATCCCGGGTTAATCTGCCATCCCCAAGGCATAGGAAAGTGTCCACTTCCGGTTTCTGTCCTTCTGCTTAGAAAAGCAAACTCAGAGTTGGTTCATTTAGTGTCATCAGCCTTGTCACCATCGACCAATAATAATAATAATAATAATAATAATAATAATGATAATGATAATAATAGTAAAAATAATAATGTCTTTTATTAGCTAGATGAGGGTACAGCTATAGGGGCCTAGATGAGGGAACTATTAGCAGCATTTCGTCCGTCTTCACATTCTGAGTTCAAATTCTGCCGTGGTCGACTTTGCCTTTCATCATTTCATCGTCGGTAAATTAAGTACCAGTGAAACATTGGGGGTCCATCTATTATTATTATTATTATCATTATTATTATTATTATTATTATTATTATTATTATTAAAGGCGCCGAGCTAACAGAATCGTTAGCCCGCCGGACGAAATGCTGAGCGGTATTTCGTCTACCGTTGCGTTCTAAGTTCAAATTCCGCCGAGGTCGACTTCACCTTTCATCCTTTCGGTCTCAATAAAATTAGTACCAGTTACGCACTGCGGTCGATGTAATCGACTTAATTCCTCCCCCAAAATGTGAGGCCTTGTGCTACCAGCAGAAAGGATAACTATAATTATTATTATCATTATTATTATTATTATTATTATTATTATTTGCTTCAGGAGTGAAATGCATAAATGGTTAAATGCACGAACGAAAAGAGGACATCTAGTGGTGGATACCCTTATTCAACTTTTGATAGCATTCATGGTTTTCTACGCATTATATTATATGGTTTATGTGATTTTTCGTATTTGTTCAGGGTGTTTGCAAAGTTGGGGTGGCTGCTGCGGTAGTGTATGGTGGCAGTGGTAGTGGGTGGTGGATTCGGTGGTTGCTACTGGTGTTGGTAGAAGGGGGGAAAGGCGTTGCTACGGATGCAATTCTCAGTTAACCATGTCGAAATTTCCACTGATGCGAAACGGATTCACAAAACATGGTCGATCCCAGCACCTTTCACCCATCACCCCCTACCCCTACCGTCGTCCAGCGCTTGCGGTTCCCTTCCCCCTCCCCCACCACCGCCACCGCCACCGCCGTCGCCACCACCACCGCCGCCACTATCGCTCTGTTTATACTTCATTGGTCAATGGGCGTTTAATTTATTTTATTTCATTTTGCTTTACATATGTATAATACCTTATTATTATTATTATTATTATTATTATTATTATTGTTATTATTATTATTATTATTATTGTTGTT
>NC_142930.1:164278981-164288981 GCF_046866305.1 Octopus bimaculoides | reverse complement strand
TATATATTTATATATACACACGCACACACACACACACACACACACACACACACACACACACACACACACACATATATATATATATATATATATATATATGAGTGGATTCGGTAGACGGAAACTGAAAGTGTCTGACCATAGTTCTGCTCGTTCCTGAGCGGGGAAAATAAAAGCAACATCAAAACCCCGTTTTTTGTCTTTGTTTTCAGGTAGGTGCTTCTCACTCTCCGTTCCCTTCGTGGGACACTGGAGGTAAAAATATAACATTGATTTCAAGTCTTAGCACAGGGCCAGTAAATTCGTAGGGAAGGTTAAGATGATTAACGACCTCAGTGTTCAACTGGTACTTATTTTATCAACCCCGAAAGGAGGATAGGCAAAGTCGCCCTCAGCTGAATTTGAACTCAGAACGTAAAGACGGACGAAAGACTGCTAAGCATTTCGCCCGGCTTGCTAACGTTTCTGCCAGCTCGTCACCTTAAAGGTAAACTATATTTTTCTACTCTAGGTACAAGGCCCGAAATTTGGGAGAGGGGGCAGGCGATTAGATCGACCCCAGTACGCAACTGGTACTTAGTTTATCGACCCCGAAAGGATGAAAGACAAAGTCGACCCTGGCGGAATTTGAACTCAGAACATGACGGACGAAACACCGCTAAGCATTTCGCCCGGCGTTGCTAACGTTTCTTATTTCATTATTGCCCACAAGGGGCCAAACATAGAGGGGACAAACAAGGACAGACAAAGGGATTAAGTCGCCGCCCTCTTAAAGGTAAAATATAATATTACTGACGTACCTCACATGGACACTTAATAAGCAAACAGTATTTCCAAGTTAAGAAATATATCTATCTTTGATTGTTTCTTTCTTTGGACTGCGGCCTTCTAGAGTCACTACCTTGAAGGCTTTTGTTTTTAGCCGAGCAGATAGGCACATATTTTTTTATATCTAGTATTTATGCGATTGGTAAGTTACGAGGATGTAAGCAAACCAACACCGGTTGTCAAGCGATGGGGAGGGAGAAACACAAGTACACAGCACACACACATACACAGATATACGACGGCCTCCCATATAATTTCCGTCTGGTACATTCATTCACAACGCATTGGTCGTGTCAGGGCAAAGAAGATTAATACTGGGGTGGATATGTTTGACTAAACCCTTCAAGGTGGTGCCTCAGCATGGTCGCAATCCAGTGATTGAAATAAGTAAAAGAAGATAAAAGGACATATTCCACAGTAAAATTAAGTATGAAAAATAAACACTGCTGGCATGTCAATATTTTATTATCATTAATTTTTATGGATTTCTCTAAAATCTTAAATTATATTCATGAATATTATATATTTAAATAAATATTGCAAGACACCTTGCGACGCTTACCATTTGAGAACAACTACTTTAGAATCTTCATATTCTAGTGATTTATGAAAAGTCACTAGTCAGGAAACACAATTATTAATACCTCAGTTTCAATTTTGAAGCTCAAATTGATTAGTCACAAATAAATGCTTTGTTTCACACACAGTCAGGTATATTTACTCTTAATGGTGATTTCCTCATGGAACACTTTATTTTCTAATTTGATTTTTATTCCTTCTTTTGATGTTTCTCTTTATTAGTATTTATTATATTATTTATTATTTCTATTACTGTTTTCTCTCTGATGTCTGTTTTTGTTTTAGTAATTTCTTTCGCCAAGCTTTCTGTGTGTGTATGTTTTTAACGCTATATGTAGTTGAAGGAATCTTTGCCAGCTGTAAACCGCAGCTTCACAAAACACGTTCATTAAGTATTAGCGGGACCCGTGAATATTTCACGGAATTAATGGTAAACTTATTGAGTTATTTCTGAAAACTTTATCCCAAAAACCTGAAAGCTTAGACTGTGTTGTGTCTGCATGGAAAGATGATAGCTTATCTGCTGCTCATTGAGAAGTGAAAGAAATTGGAAGACGATGATTACTTAATACACTTTATATATATATATATATATATATATATATATATATATATATATATATATATATATACATTATGTACTTTATGCACAATTTTATAGACTGATCACACAACACTCATAAAATAAATATTCATTCTTATTTTACCATTTTACCCATAAACAAAACAAAAAAAAATGTCCCGTACATATGATAAAACCTTCAGTTAAATTGCATATATCTGCAACGAATATTTCACGGATTTGCATCTATGCGCATGCATTAGATGATAGGTGATAGAGGGGACAAAGAAGGACAGACAAAGGGATTAAGTCGATTAGATCAACCCCAGTGCATAACTGGTACTTAATTTATCGACACCGAAAGGATGAAAGGCAAAGTCGACCTCGGCGGAATTTGAACTCAGAACGTAACGGCAGACGAAATACCGCTAAGCGTTTCACCCGGCGTGCTAACGTTTCTGCCAGTTCTTCGCCTTTAGTCAACAGCTATATCGAGAACACTGTGACCGTTTTATCACAACTGTATACACTCGCTAAGGTAAAAGAGCAGGGTTGATAGGGCCGTTTGAGAGTAAGGTATCCTTAACAGTGAACCAGCGGCATTCCCCATACATTTTTTTTTCTATTTTTCTTGGTATGCCGATGACAGGAAACGAACCACTGATATCTGGGCTAGATTCTACACTACACTAGGAAAACAGTCTATAATTTAAGTTCTACGCACGGAGTTTTCTTACTGTATATATATATATATATATATATATATATATATATATATATATATATATATATATACAGAGAGAAGAAGAAGAAGAAGAAGAAGAAGAAGAAGAAGAAGAAGAAGAAAAAGAGAGAGAGAGAGAGAGAGAGAGAGAGAGAGAGAGACTTAGCCAAACTCTAACACATTCACCCTTGCATGACGTAAGCAGAACATAAGTGATGGTTTGTTATGAAACTTAAAACCCAATTTTTCCATTGTTTGAACTTGAACTCAAACAACAATCAAATGCCACACGCAAACCGCTATTCCTTCATTCTAAAGTTGCATTCCATAATCAAGTCATGCTATAATTGGAATTAATAATATTCCAACGGAATAATTCAATTAATGCATTATTTTCATTATTCGTGTGTCGAAAAGCCAAAGCTTTGCAGCAGCAGCAGCTCCACGGGGCTGGGCAATTGAAATATTTATGATTTCTTCTTTTTTCTCTTTTTTTTGCGAACTACTACTACTACTACTACTACTACTACTACTACCACCACCAACACCATCACCACCAATGTCTTCTTTTCTCACCCATAAATTTTTCTGTCAAAATCGTTTTAATGGCTTTATTGAAGGGTCTCCAGAAATCGTCTGCTTTTCTCTGTTTTATATTAGTCGTTGCTTATTTTATTAGTCGTTGCTCATTCAAAATATAATCGCTGTCGTTAGCAATATTTTTCCTGCCCGGAAACCACTTTCCTGATTCCTTGGGCTAAAGAAACTAATCTTCCTTACAACTTGGTCGCTGCACCGTTTTGATTTTTCTGTTATTTTTTATCTTTTCCTTGTTTCAGTGATGTTGGGACACTGCCTTTAAGAATTTTTAGTCGAAGGCATCGATTCTAGTACTTTCTTTTTTCTTTTTTTTTTTTGGTAAGCCTAAAACTTATTCCATCGGTCTCTTTCGTCGAATCGCTATGTTACGGAGACATAAACACACCAGCACCGGTTGTTAAACGGTGAGGGACAAACACAGGTACAAAGATAAACACACACACTCACGTAGATATATACATATATAGGATGGGCTTCTTTCAGTTTTCGTCTACCAAATCCACTCACAAGGCTTTGGTCGGTCCTTGGCTATAGTAGAAGATACTTGCCCAAGGTGCTACGCAGTGGGACTGAACCTTCAACCATATGGTTGGGAAGCAAGCTTCTTACCACACAGCCACGAATGTCTTTACAATTGTAAGGTGTTTGAGTGACTCCTGAAAATCTGACAATGCTAGGTCTGGTGAGTAGGAAGGATGAGATAGAAACCCCTCCCCAGCCGAATGAATTTGCCTTTACTTGCGTTATTTTCGCTGAATGTGGCCTTGCATTATTCTGTTTGCAAGATGACCCCAGTTTTGTAGATAAGAATTGGTTTTTGAGCAAAATTCGATCGACACGTTCCAGTTCTGCGTTGATGCTTTTCCCTTGTTCCAATTATTCGAAGTGGACGATACCTGCTGTGTTCCACTAAACACTCAGCAAAATCTTCTTTGCGTGTTGATCTGGTTTCAGAGTAGGAATCAAATTTTCAGATGACAATAGCTACAGCTCTTACGTTTATTGTTGGCATAAACAACCCATTTTTCATTATCTGTAGCAATTCGATTAAGAAAAAGCCTTTGTTCCGAGCTGATCAGCAAATTGTGGGACACACTGCTTTTTTCGCGGAGTAAAGTTCATGAGGTACCCACTTCCTTTTTCTTTTGTACGTTTTCCCAATCTGCATGAGATGATCTTGCACAGTGGACCAAAGTTTATTTACACTCCAGGATCAGGTCTCGATTCTTTGACGCAGATCTACAATTGCTGCTTTCAGTGTGTCATTACTGCGAACAATTGATTGCCGGGGAAACTTCGTGGAGGCCCGCCCTCTATCTATCTATCTATCTATCTATCTATCTATCTATCTATCTATCTATCTATCTATCTATCTATCTATCTATCTATATACAATTGCCACGTGGGAAATGTTTATAAGCCATAAAAAAACAGTCAAAAACCGTTAGATTCACTTCAACATTTAAATTTAATTTGTCAAAATATTTTTGTCGCTTTGAGACCGCAACCTGTTCACTGACAAAATGCAGCATAGAATTTTGTCAGTGATCAGGTCGCGGTCTCAAAGCGACGAAAATGTTTTGGCAAATTAAATTTAAATGTTAAAGTGAATCTAACGGTTTTTGACTGTTTTTTTTATGGCTTATAAAAATTTTCCACGCTGCAATTGTTTTCGTTCCAGGACACGATCTTAGATCAGGTCACTTGCTATGCAAGTACATCTCCGTAAGATATATATATATATATATATATATATATATATATGGTGAATTCACAGAAAAACAAAAGACGAAGACAGGTGGTGTAGACAACAAACAGATGTATTAGTATAACGCTCGGGAAGTGAAAAAGTCATTAACGTTTCGAGCCTATGCTCTTCTACAGAAAGAAACACAGAAAGAAACAAGGAGAGAAAATAAAGAGAGAGAAAATAACTAGAGAGGAAATAAAGAAAAAAAATATATATGCATGTGTGTATATATAAATATGTAGGTAGTTGTAACACAATGTCAGAATTAACATGGAGATTTATTTGGCTTTGCGACATATGCCAATTTAAGCCAGCGTCAGTAGTGAACATGATTCCTTTCTACTTCGTTTTTAATCATGCGATATGTCGTCTGGCTAGGCAGGACAAGGTGTAGGGCGAGTGTGTGTCTGTGTATGCAGGTGTGTAAGTGTATGTGCTTGCGAATGTTTGACCGAATGTATGTATGTGTGTGTGTGAGTGTGTATGTGTGCATATATACATTTGCATACAATTCTCCGACATGTATGCGTACACAATATCAATACGTACATACACACGTATATGTGTGTGCTTATATATATATATATATATATATATATATATATATATATGTGTGTGTGTGTGTGTGTGTGTATACATATATGGTTATATATATATATATATATATATATATATATATATATATATATATAAGAGAGAGAGAGAGAGAGAGAGAGAGACAGATATGTAGCATATGATCCTGGTCATAACACAAGCTAGATAGATATATGGGAGAAAACGTGTACATTTATACATACATACATACACACATATATACGCATACATACATATACACACGCACACACGCATATATATGTCTCTCTCTCTCTCTCTCTATATATATATATATATATGCACATACAGATTCTTATGTATATACATTTATAAATATATACATACATACATGCATAGATGTGTAGGTGAAGAAAGTAGCAACACGGCATATGCTTTAAGCATATTAATATTAATTCTGTATTATTATGTTACGAACATTAATATGGTATTACATTAAGAAATATGTGCCTGGGCGTGTATGTATGTGAGTGGAGGTGTGTATGAGTGTGTCAACGAAATTGACGGGAAAAAGAAGAAAACAAACAAAAATGAATGGATAATGAGGAAGGGGATGAGGGGAAGAAAAAAATATGAAGGAGACGATGATGAAAACGTAGAAAGAAGAGAAAGAGACAGAAAAAGAAGTAAATAAATGAATAAATAAATAAATATATCTTCGTCATCCCAACTGCGACGCTCACAAAGGAGCGGCGGCGTTTGGAGTAAATCTTCCACGTTGATCACACTCTATAATGAAGTCGTAATACGAGAGAAAGTCTCCTTATCTGCGAAAAACATCCGAAAACATCCGCCATTAATGAAGCTATCAAGGAATTCTGCTCACAGCCACCAGACGCATACAATGACAGGCACACACACACACAAACACACTGACTGAACGATATATCGATATACACATATATACACACGTAATGAAATACAAAGAAATATAAATATATATATATAATATATATATAAATATATATATATAATATATATATAAATATATATATATAATATATATTACATATATATAGTATATATATTGCATTTGTATTCATTTACAATTGCTCATTTCTCTTTTATCTTTTCTATTATTTTGATACAGACATGCGTAACCGACTGATTGACTGGGTTTATCACTTACATACTCACAGACGAATATAAAGCATATATAATATAATAATATATACGTAATGTATATAATATATAGCACATATAAATGATAATATGTAATATAATGATACGTATATCGAGTTCCTTTATACACAGGTATATATATATACATACATATATATACATATATATATGTACATAGTGTGTATATATATATGAGTGTGTGTATGCTCCGCGTGTGTGAGTATATATATATATATATATATATATATATATATATATATATATATATATATATATATATATACATATATGTATATATATATATACACACACATATATATATACGTGGATACACACACACATATATGTACGTATACACACACACACACACACACACACACACACACACATATATATATATATATATATATATATATATATATATATGTACACACACATACACATATATACACACGCACACAGATGTATTATATATATTGTATTTATGGAGCTGTGTTTTTTTTCTGCGAAGGCTATTATATTCACTGCGTGCCTCTGTGGTTCTTTATAAATAATCTTTCGTATTTCCTTATTAATCGATTTATGTTTAACTTACCTAGTTTTATGCCTCTTATCCCAGGTATTAATTGTGATTCGATCCTATGCTGTTTCTTCAGAAACTGATAACATTTTTTAGACCTGTGCCGTCACATCCCCCCCCCCCCATGCAATAAAAGAAAATCTAATGTCTAATGTCCCTCAAGTGGTTTAATCGTAGTTGTATTGCAGCTGTTTTGGCCAAAAAGGAAAAAGAAAAAAAGACCAGGGCCAATAACTGGGTACACCTATATTTCATATGCCTGCAGGTCATAAATGATATAGAAACGTATAATTCAAAGGACATTGGGAAATTTGTGGGTATTTCCATACATGCAATAAAGGCGGCTATTGCACCTGTTGTATTAAACAACATCCATGACTTGCATATGAAGATGTGGTATATTTTAATTTTGTCGTATCGTAGCAAGAGGGCGTTGACAAAGTGTTAGTAAAAAGGGACAATAGTTTTAAAAAACGTTTGAAAAGCTTACTGTCTCCTCTTGTTTTCTGTTCTGTATTGTTATGTGCTACAGTTGTCCGACTCACATATTCTACTTATATATCTCATGTAACAGTCTGACTCATGAAGTACACATGCTTCATGCAAACATTGAGATTCTAATTTTACACTTGCTGTCTAAATCGTATTTGTAGCCTCGTTTTGATGATGCTCAGCCTAGATAACTCTTGATCAAGTAAATCTATAACCAAAAGCATCTCAGCCGTCTACATCCTTTCCCCTCTGTGCAGAGACCCTAGAACATCCAACGTGCCCTTTTCTAAGACGTCAGGATATGCACTGAGGGAAATTTGGACGCTGTTTCTTGCTAGTTAAGCAGCAACTTAGAGGTAAAATCTGGTGTTTTCGCCAAAAATCCTATTCTTTCTGTTTTATGAGTATTTTAATGGCTTATTCAGTCGTTCAATAACAAAGATGTATTTGATCCAAGCAGTATATATAGTATATGTGACTTGTGTCGGTTACATCTGTATGGGTGTATTTGTTCTTATATTATACTAAAGCATTGTCAATAAATGTGACTGAACGTTGGTCACAAGGTTAGTTGTTTGTTTAATCATATTCATGTCTATTTGTATATTGTATTTTGTTGATAAGGATATAAAGGCTGTCTTCGGAAAAGATTTTATTACCGACAAGGGCAGTCACTATCCCCGCGAATATAAAGACATTTGTGTGTTTTTCATAACAGACGTGATATACAAATAAACTATTATTCGCGAGTTTATTTATAAAAAATGAATATTTGGTTGTGTTATCTAAATTTATACTTGAACTCAGTTGAACGATGAATTTGAAACTGATTGGTTGAAAGTTATCTTTATGTGTGTATTTGTGTTTATAATTAGTTTTTAACGGCTGGAATCGAAGGCTAAAAACTTATAAATAAGAACGTAGAGAATATTGGGTTAAAAGCCCCTCTTGCATGCTAATATTTATAGCTTTATCTGTTCCACCGTTAAAAATTATTTACTTTATATATCTTGAAGTTTCTTAATTCTTAATTCTGTTGAAGAGCGTAGGCTCGAAATATAAAAGACTTGGTTGTATGTCTACTACATAGAGATATAATTACATATAATTACATATTATTACATATTACATTTTACAGGGAGAACGGACGTTTTTGAAAAATTCACGAAATCATTAACTTTAGCTGCAAACGAATTTTCTTGACATCAGTGTGTTCGTATTGAATTAACTTTTGTCAAAACCAAGTGTGGAAAACAACATCCATCATGTGGTGTCCGTTTTCATTGATGCATTTCTGAAGGCGTTCTTGGAAGTTGACCTCCACTCTCTCCAGCATTGCTCTGTCGATTTGGTTAACTTCTACGCGAATAGCTTCCTTCAAATCGTCCAATGTACAGGGCTTATACACACACATGGACAAATCAGGGGACAGAAGGGGTGGGGGTAAGAAATGTCAGCGAACCTGGAAATGAGGCGGTCACCGAAGAGAGGGGTAAGAACATCTATTCATGCTCTGGCTGTGTGGGCCGTCGCCCCATCCTGCTGAAACAACACACGTCGAATAGGTATACATTTTCGTCGTAATTTAGGCACAAAGAAGCTGTAATGCTCGGAGTTCACAGTAACATTATTTCCATTGTTGTCTTCAAAGAAATAAGGACCAATGACGGCAGCTTTTCCAACAGCACACCCAAACGTCACTTTTGGGCTGTGCATTGGTCTTTCGTGCAGTTCTCTCGGATTTTCAAGAGCTCAATAACGACAGCTCTGTTGATTCACCATGCCATTGAGATGAAATTGAGATTCATCACTCATTCGCATATCTATCTATCTATCTATCTATCTATCTATCTATCTATCTATCTATCTATCTATCTATCTATCTATATATATATATATATATATATATATATATATATATATATGTATGTATGTATATATATATATATATATATATATATATATATATATATATATATATATATATATATATATATATATATATACATACATACATATAGAAATATATATATATGTATGTATGTATTATTTTCTTCTTTTCTTCTTTTATTTGTTTCAGTCATATGACTGCGGCCATGCCGGAGCACCGCCTTTAGTCAAGCGATGGTGGAGGACAAACACAGACACACAAAT
>NC_142930.1:164268981-164273981 GCF_046866305.1 Octopus bimaculoides | reverse complement strand
TACGAAGCTCGGTTCCCAACAACATGGTTCCGAGTTCAAACCTTGGTCCGACCAACGCCTTGGAAATGGATTTGGTAGTCGGAAACTGAAAGAAGCCCGTCGCATGTATATATATATATATATATATATATATATATGTGTGTGTGTGTGTGTGTGTGTGTGTGTGTGTGTGTGCGTGTGTGTGCACGTGTGTGCGTTTGCATGCGTTTATATGTATGAGTGAGTGTGTGTTTCTTTTTGTTTGTTTGTGTCCCTCCGCCATCACCGCTTGACAACGGGTGTGGTTGTTTCTATGTCCCCGTAACATTAGCGGTTCGGCCAAAGAGATCGATAGAATAAGTACGCGGCTTTAAAAAAAGTTCTAGGATCGATTTGTTCGATTAAAACCCGTGAAGGCGGTGCTCCAGCATGGCCGCAGTCAAGTGACTTAAGAAAGTTGAAGAATATATGTACACACATATATATATATACATATAAGTATGTTTTCTCCTCAAAAATTCAATGCTTTTATCCCAGATTTTTGGGGGCAGCCAGATTTGAACAGTCTCAAGTGTAATTGGCCCAAAAAACTGTAAGGATAATTTGTAACTTGAGTGATGAGAGGAGGCTGCGAACGACCCGTCCTTGTATTTCCTGTCCATCTTCGCATCGTCTATCTGTCCGGATGTTTTATTGTCGTCTGTTGCATTCTTGCTCAATTTTTTCAATATATATATATATATATATATATATATATATATATATATATATATATATATTTAATTATATGTATTTATTCTATCCTAATAAATAATAACTCTGATAGAATAAATGGGTTAATAGAAACCAAGGTAGCAAAGACCACAAAATAACTGTGGTGTAATTCCTGTTGGTGAGGCAGAAACTCCTTGATATTTTGGGTATTTGAGTATATTTAAAAATTTAAGGAATGGAGAAAACGCATGTTATAACTGCATACTTTATTCCGACATATGTTTTGAAGAATTACAGTTTATGCGATCCATAGGAATCGGCGATGTTAAAAATGTAAACTTCTCCTCAGGGAAATGCATGGGAATCATCTTAAACGTAAGACATTATGACCGAGTATGAGAACTATAGTTGGATAATGTTATGACGTGATTCATTTGAAAAAACCGTTAGAGATTAGGACGCTACCAGATAGTAGGATGGACAACACATACATACAAATATATATACATACATACACACATAGTTATATATACATATACACATATATATACACATATATATACGCACACATACACATAAATTTACACATATACACACAAACCTACCTATACATATCCATCCCCATATATACATAAATACAAATATACACACACATATACATACACATATATATGCATCTACGCCTATAACCAAACAAATACATACGCATATACATATATATACATGTATACATATATATACGTATACACACACATGCGCATACATACAAACATGCAAATACATTTATATATATAAAACCCATATGAATTTATATACATATACATATACAAGCCTACACACACATACACATATACACATATATACACACACACACATATATATATATATATATATATATATACACACAAAACCTAATCGCACATATGCATTCATACATATATATATACACACATATATACATACATACATATACATATATACATACACATATACACACATATACTTACAAACATACATACATACATCTACATATATATATATATATATATGTACACACACACATATATACATATATATATATATACATACACACACATACATGCACATGTATACACAATTATATACACACATATATATATATATATATATACAGACACATATACATCCAAATATACACATATTTTTATATATATAAATAAATCTCTAACGGTTTTTTCAAATGAATCACGTCATAACATTATCCAACTATAGTTCTCATACTCGGTCATAATGTCTTACGTTTAAGATGGTTCCCATACATTCCCCGAGGAGAAGTTTACATTTTTAACATCGCCGATTCCTATGGATCGCATAAATTGTAATTCTTCGAAACATATGTCGGAATAAAGTATGCAGTTATAACATGCGTTTTCTCCATTCCTTGAATTTTATATATATATATATATATATATATATATATATATATATATATATATATATATATATATATATATATATATATATATATGTATATATATATATATATATATATATATATATATATATATATATATGTGCGTGTATATGTGTGTGTGTGGGAGGGGGTTATGAGTATGTATATATCTACATATTTACCTGTGTAACGAGCAGTCTGATATGAAAGCGTGGATATAGGTATGTAAATGCAAATAGAAAAACACGGAAAGAGGTGGGGAGGGGGAGCGAGGAGAGAAAGAGAGTATTGAGGGAAATAAAGAGATAAATATGTGTAGAGAGAATTGGAAGAGAAGAGAAGGACAGTGATGAATAAAATTGTCAACCGGAAAGCGAGTACAAATCACCAATAAAGAGATATAATGAGGGATATACTGACTGACGCACCGAATGAGACGTAGATATGGAGACATATTGGTAGAGAAACAGAAAACGTAATGGAGAAAACCATCGATGGCTGGGTTGAAAGAGAAGTAGATAAATAGACAGAAAGATCGATAGATAGGTATATAGATAGACAGATAGAGAAATGAGATTGATATATGATAAATGTACAGATTGATAGAATTGTTGACAGATAAATAGATAGATAGATGAATAGACATATAGACAAATTGATAAGACAGATGGATAGGATAAAGACATATAGCTAGATAGATTGATAGATAGAAAGATAAATAGATAGACAGACAACTAGATATGTACAGACAGATAGATAGATAGATTGATAGATAGATAATTATAAAGATAGATAGATGCATTGATTGATGGATGCGAAAATAAATAGGTAGGCAAGCAGACAAATAAATAGCTGAATAGATAGGCAGACAGACAGATACATAAATAGATAGATAGATGCATAGACAGATTAATTTGTAAATCGATAGAGACATAGATTATAGATGGATGGCTAGATAGATTGATTGCTAGATAGATAGATAATTAAATTGACAGATGTAAAGATAAATGGATGAATAGCTAGACCAGATAAATGGATAAATGGATAGATAGATAGATAGATAGATAGATAGATAGATAGATAGATAGATAGATATAAAGATAGATAGGTTGATAGACAGAATAACAGGAAACAGGGGGAGCACGAGGAAAAAAGGAGAGAAATATACACTGAAAAGGTTGCTAGAGGAGATAATTTGGTGGAAGGGAAGGGCAGGCGGGGCGGGTGATAAAATACAAAAGCAAGAAGGAAGAAAGGAAAGAAATCAAAAAGGAAAGAAGGAAAGACAGAAGGAGACAAAGGAAGGAAACATTAATTCATCAATGAATTGCATAGAAATTGGGTAAATGAATGCTTCCTTTATGGAGCATCTTCTGTTAAGTAGAGATTTCATTGACCCCGCATAACTGTTCTCTCACTCATTATCTCTTTGTCTCTGCCTTTCACCCTCCATCTTGTTATCTGCATGTATGTGCGTGTTTACGTGTGTGTGCGCGTGTGCGTGTCTGATTGTGCATTTGTCGTTGTATGGGAATGTATTTGCCTACGTTAGGGATCGGCCAAGCAAGCTTTTAAAGCTTTATGCATGCATGTATAACGTGCATGCAATGCTTATATACATACATGTATGCACACATGACTGCACGCATTCAATCGAGCATATGCACGTACACATGCATTCGCATTTATGTATATATATACGTAATATATACACGTATATATGGATATATATATATACATATACATACATACATACATATATATATATATGTATAGTTATAAATATGCATGCATAAATTTGTTTATATATATGTTATATATATATATATATTTATATACGTATATATATGTGTGTGTGTGTATACGTATGTGTATACATGTATATATAAGAGGGTAGGTTTCTGTATATGTGTGTATGTATTTCACACACACACACATACACATATATATATATGTACATATATAAACATACATACATACATACATACATATATACATACATATAACTGATATATTTATTGTATGTCTGCATCTATATACACACACGTAAACAATATGTTCACTCTCTCTTCCTTCCTCACTCACCCTCTCCCTCTCTCTCTCTTTCACACACACACACACACACACACACACAGATGCACATATTCAGATTTACTCACCATACATGCATACATACATCTATGCATACATGATTCTCATATACGCACCCATACACACACATATTTGAACGCTTTGCATAAATACTCATTTACGTACAACCGTGTATGCATACAAGTATGTATTTACATATATGTATGTGTGTGTGTATGTAGGTGTGTGTGCGTGTGTGCACGTGAGTATCTGTAAACGGGTAGGTGTGTTTCGTGTGGGTTTCTGCTTAGACTACCTCCTAATCATTATCTCTTCAGGTGGCAACTTAAGTGTTCGTTTAGAGGAACGCCATAATATAACTGCTCTATCGAGAGATACACACTGGCTGTAATCAACCTTTACATATGTGTACGTACACTTACGCATGCGTGAACGCGCATACAGATGTTCATTTCCTCCCCCACGCTCTCTCTCTATCTACCTATAACTATCTCTCTATCTATCTATCTATCTATTTCTCTATCTATTTCTCTATCTATCTATTTTTATATATATGGTGGCGGTGTATCTACAATAATGTATATAGATACATACATACATATATACATACATATATGCATGTACATATATATGCATACACACACACATATATATATAAATATATATATAAGTAAATAAGTAAATAAGTAAATATAAGTAAATATATATATAAGTAAATAAATATTTTTTAAAAATAAGTGCATTTTCAAACTTTCTTTCATATATATTTCCACTCGTACGGTAT
>NC_142930.1:164256481-164258981 GCF_046866305.1 Octopus bimaculoides | reverse complement strand
ATTGCTAGCATGAGGGCGCATGGCCTAGTGGTTAGGGTGTTGCTATCACGATCGCGAGATGTGGCTTCAATTCCTGAACCAGGCGGTGCGTTGTATTCTTGAGCAAGACATTCCATCTCATATTAATCTGCGCTCATTTTGACACCTGGCGTGTGATACACCTGTGCAGCGCATGTATAATAAACCACTATAGACAAACCATTCGTGCAGGTTGTTCAGCGAGGAATTGCAGAACCGTCTTCTATGGACAGCGAGGCATATATATGTAAGCATACATTTATATCACTGCATCGACCAGACTATCGGATGTTGTGTACCACTGATCACAATGCACTTCTTTCTGAACGGAACACCAGTCCGTCACAGGATTCACATTAAGTCTATCCATATTATAAATCCAATTTCTGCCCATATACACGAAATATTCTTCTTCTGAGCATATGCTTAGCTTAAGGTGGTCGATTAGCAGAATTGTCAGAGCAGCAGTTAGATTGCTTTGCGGAAATTGTTTCTACGTTCTGCTTTCTGAGAGTTCAAATTCCTCCGAGATCATCTTTGCCTTTCTTCTCTTTCTTTCACTCTTTCTTTGTCTCTCCTGGAAGAAATCAGTTCCCGATAAACCTGGTAAGGAATAAGTTTCACCAGGTTGAAAACAAAGAAATATATCCCGGACACGACGTATGTCACGGCGATGCTCTTACGACTTATAAAAAGAGTTGAAGTCCCAAAGCAAGAGACAAGGCATACTTAGCTTTCTTATATGGCCTTTTCTTAAGAGTAAATATAATTTCTTTATTCCTGCCTCGTTTTCCTTCAACCCATATATTAACCTCATCTAGTTTATCTTGTTTAATGAAGCACAACAAACTTACAGCTCACCTTTTTAAGCATTCCTAATATGGAAGTAATAACAACTAACATGGCAGTAATAATAATTAATATAGAACTAATAACAACTAACATGGCAGTAATAATAATTAATATAGAACTAATAACAACTAATATGGCAGTAATAATAATTAATATAGAACTAATAACAACTAATATGGCAATAATAACCTGAAATTCACACTAATATTTATTGTCTTGTGGGATGGAGAGTTGGCAGAGTCGTTACGACGCCGGGAAAAATGCTTAGCGGCATTTCGTCCGTCCTAACGTTCTGAGTTCTAATTCCGCTGAGGCTGACTTTGCCTTTCAGCTATATATATCAGAGTTGATAAACTAAATACCAGTTACACACTGAGGTCGATCTAATTGGTTTACTCATTCCACCGAAATTTCTGGCCTTGTACCAAAACCTAACACCAAAATTTTATCCTCTTGTACTTCGTGTTATGTTGCCAAATCTCCCTTTTTTTTTTTTACTTACATTATCCCCGCTTAGCAATAAGCCATTTACTTCCCCATTTAACACTTTTAATATTATTTTATATTCTTATCTATTTCTCACTTAATTCGCCATTGTTAGGCAATATCTAACTTAACAAAACTACCATCTGACAATTAACCTTCAAACATCATTTAGGAACCCCACAAACATCCGCATTATAGTTTACATTAAACATTCAAATTTTAAATTAGATAACCAACATAACTTATATTGTTCTGCCATATTTGTTCTCCCACTTCCAATTTTCTTGGTCTTTGTTTGGCTACAAAACACATTTTCGTAAATGTAAAGAATCTATTCATTGTAACAACTCTAAGACATCAAATATTACTATAAATATAATCACACGGCGGAATTACTCTACAATTATCACCCAAGCAACCACCTCTCGTACACTTTATTTTGTAGTTCATATAACTTTTCTTTTTTATCGTAGACAACTTTATGTATCTACCAAGTTAAACCTGATTCACCATCAAAAAAACACACAAATAAAATATATTTAAATATCTACATATAAAGAAAAGTCCCTACCCACCTCTTCCACGACTGACTTTAACTAATTATTCCCCCCTACTTGACTTACAAAACCTTTTATACACACGGCGTTGTTTACAATTTAATTACAGTAAAAATACAATTAGAAGAACGGTACTCCGTTTGGTTAGTCTAAAATATGAATTCTTTGAATGTTTTTGAACCAATTTTAGATCATTCATAACACGGTTTTATTCAATCTTTCCCTTGTTGTTTCAGTAGACAAACATGCACTCTGAATAAGAACATTTCTTTAGGGGTCGGTGTACTAGTCTGGCGAGGGATTTGGTATGGGAGCGTGTGTTGAAACAAACAATTATAGCTGGGAAGACATATGTTAACATTACAAACACACAATCACTGTTAATTTCACTTAAACGTTTATAATTTCATGTCAACATTTTCGTCGTACCAACTGCAACCTGGTCACTGACACCGTTCCATCGCTTCTTCTAATTTCCAAACAATTGTATTATAAATTTCTTTCATTTCACTTTTCTGCTCGCTTACAACGTAAAATTAAATTTCATGAATACACGTATGAATTCTCTTTATTTTGTAGTACCTTTG
>NC_142930.1:164243981-164251481 GCF_046866305.1 Octopus bimaculoides | reverse complement strand
CACACGCACACACACACACACACGTAAGCACATATACACATACTACAACCATCACAGCTACTATCACCTCACTACTCCACACACACACACACACACACACACACACACACACACACACACACACACACGCACACACACACACACACGTAAGCACATATACACATACTACAACCATCACAGCTACTATCACCTCACTACTCCACACACACACACACACACACACACACACACACACACACACACACACACGCACACACGAATACTACAACCATTACAACCACTATCGCTTCACTACCCTCCCATATATATATATATATATATATATATATATATATATATATATACAACCGCTGCCAACACCACCGCTACTACATCCATGACTACAGCTACCTTAAGTACAGAATTTTCTTCTCCACTGCCGCGATGACAACTACCACCACCATAAGAACCGCCGCCACCATCACCACGGGCCGCCGTCACCACCACCACCGCCGCCGCAACCACCACTACCGTAACCACCACCTTTACACTACAATGAGTGATTGTTGTTGCTGTTGTTTCTCTTTCTCTATTCTCCCGCCATTATCGACGATACCGACAGAACCCTCTTTCCTTCATTAACTCCTTCCTTATATCTTTTTCATCCCCCTTTTTTCTCCTGCGTGTGTGTGTTTGTCTGCATGCCTGTCTGTCTGTCTTTTATTTCCCAACCAATGGATTTCCCTTACTCGCTTTGGATTTTTGTTTGTTTCTTTCTCCAAAATATGGTCATGCATGCATCCATCCATCCATCCATCCATCCATCCATCCATCAATCTATCTATCTATCTATCTATCTATCTATCTATCTATCTATCTATCTATCTATCTATCTATCCATCCATCCATCTATCTATCTATCTATCTATCTATCTATCTATCTATCTATCTATCTATCAGCGGTGAACAGGTGTGGTCACCGTTTGTGCGGCGCGCTTTCCCGCAGCTCGTCTCCATGACCGAACTGCAGTCATGGATCAAGAAAAGGCCGAGGAAGGGCGAATGGCACCGCGAGTGTCGCGCTGCTCTTCGGCAACTCCAACAACCCGGGTCAACCTTGAGCGACTGCATCACAACTAACGCATTCTATAGTGGATTAGTGGAGGGAAGGTACGACGACGATCTCGGGGCGAACCTGGGCGTCGACGAGGAATACCTGACCCGCCTGTTTAAGACAACCTTCGGGCCGGGACCTAAGGACAACTTCCAGAGATCCCTGGCCTGGCAGTGCTATCGAGAAGCACTACCCGTTCGGGATAAGCTCTACAGGCATGGCTCGAGAAACACGGGGCCGACCTGTCCGAGATGCTGGCAAAGCGACGAAACCGTTCTGCACGCACTTTAAACGGAAAGGAAGAGCTATTTTCATCGTACTTGTGGCTATGGCGAAAGAAGAGGAACAACCTTTATTATATCCTTTACCCCTGGAATCGATGTAATCGACTTCCCTCCTCGTCTGAAATTGCTGGCCTTGCGCCAAAATTTGAAACCGACATATCCAGACTAATGCCCTCATCCTGCTTATAAGTGCTACAGCGTTTCGTCCGTCCTACCAATCGTTTTTGATAACGTTCTCTGGTTAATGAATAAATATAAGCCTTGATTAAGTATAAACTGTTAAATGTAGTAGTTCAGCTAATCCACGTAACACTAAGCTCAATCCCTGGATCATCCAAACAGTATATACCTTGGTTTAAGTGGAACGAGTAAGCGACGGACAAATCTTAGAATATCACTGGTATGGATAACAAATTGAGAAAAAAATCTACTAGGGTTTACAGAGTTAAATGTAGGCACAGGTGTGGCTGTGTGGTGAGAAGTTTGCTTCTCATTGACATGGTTCCGGGTTCAGTATCACTGCGCGACACCGTGGGCAAGTGTCTTCTACTATAGCCTCGGGACGAGCAAAGCCTTGTGAGTGGATTTGGTAGACGGAAACTGAAAGAAGCTCGTCGTATGTATATGTGTATGTATGTATGTATGTATGTATGTATGTATGTATGTATGTATGTATACATGCATGTATGTATGTATGCATGTATGTATGTATGTATGTATGTATGCATGTATGTATGTATGCATGTATACTCACACACACACACACACACACATATATATATATATTTATACTAGCTGATGTGCCGGTAATTCCCGGGAAAGTGGGGCTTATCCCTTGGTTCCGTTCTCATAATTGTTTCGCTAATCCAATAACACCAATACAAAGTATGTAGCTTTTAAAATAGGTTTTGTGCATTTACAGAGAATACCAAACTGTCTTACACAGGATCTTGTTTTTAGGAATTCCCAGTAAGTTATGAATACCCAAGTTGTGAAGTCAGTTATGTAATGACATAAAATTAGTTACCCGATAGTAAGAATTTAAATAAAGTAGCCCTGAAAAGGGCTTTAATGCATTCCCAGAGTATATAGAACATAGACGGAAATACTAATAAGGTATGTATACTAAAATCGTGAAGCATGCTATGTAATAACAGGTTAATCAGATATGAAATGATAACAATTTAAAGTAAATAACTCTGAAAAGGGCTTTTATGCATTCCCAGAGAATATTACCCTCAGGGGCGCTAGTGTTGGTACATTCGTGAATAAATCACTAACCGAATCACGCACGCACACACACAGAGATCCTGCTTTTTATAGATATAGATATCGATATTAAGGCCTCCGGATTGACAGAATCATTTGAAAATCGGGTAAAATCCTTCCTAGCTTTAGTTACGGCTCTTTATATTTTGATTTAAAATCCCAATTGTCTTCATCGCCGGAATCGAGTGGTCAGAAACTCTCAAGAGAGCTGAAAAGATCTTCAGAGAAAAAAACTTCCCTTAGGCAAGTGTTTCGACCCTTAACTTCTTACACTCTAACGGGGGGCCGGGTCGCATCCATGTCATGACTCCTAGATGTCCTTCTGCTCACACTTTTCAGCCGCTTGAACATCGGAGACGTGTGCATTTAAAGCGTTTGGAGATTTCCTCTAGTTGTAACTCTCTCTCCATTGACTCAGAATTCAAACTTACACTCAAAGAAGTAATAACCCAATCATATCCGTGACACGAATTACAAACAATATCGATGTTTTTAAGAAGACATATAGCATAGACCTTATTGTGTTACAGGTATCTGTTTCACCAACAAGGATGGGATGAAGAATAAAACTAATTCAATTTCGTGCAGGAATTGAATTTAGATTATGGAATGTTGTATGTGTGTGTGTGTATGTGTAGAGTGTTGCGTGTATGTGTGTGTTTTGTTTCTTTAAAGTATCTCATATAAATAAATAGTAAAACGTATTTTTTAGTCTGGTTTAATACTGAATCGGTTAACGTTCTGCCACTGTCTATTCTCTGCGGATTCTTTGATTAGAAGAAAGACAAAAGGGGAGGAAAATGATGACGAAACAAAATCCTTCGCCACCCCCACCATCATCATCATCATCGTCGTTGTCATCAGTCGATGACAACAACAACAACAACAACAGCAACTACAGCAACAACAACAATTACAATAGTAGCCAGAAAATCTTATATGAGATTTCGTTCAAATGGAATAACGCATGCGTATATACTAAGGAACACAATGGAACTAATAGAACAACTGATATTCAGTTAACAACGACCGGGGCCACACGACCAGTGACGGCACTGCTAACCACAGAACAGAGAAACAAACAAACAAACAAGGAAAACAAATGCTATAATCAATAAACAAATAACCATCAACGTTGTTACAACCACCACCAGTAGCCATCAGCATCATCATCGATATCATCAATATTAATATCAATATTTAGCAAAGACAAACACCGTTCTACTCTCGAAAAACGAATAAAAAGAGTAATAAAAACAATGGAGGAGGCGAAGGCGACGTAAACAGTTCGTTATTTTCAATTAGTTAAAATTAGTTGCCATCTGGGCGACTCTCTCCTCTATATTGTCATTTCCTCTGAGGCGACCACTCACTCGCCAACATATGCGCTCATGTAGGCACAGACACACTAGATCCGCCTTGTTATGTACCTGCATATAAATATACGCAATGCAGACACACAAATACATACATACATACGTACGTAGTACATATATATATATATATATATATATATATATATATATATATATATATATATATATAATATATATATTTTTATACATACATACATATATACACATATATATATATATATATAATATATATATTTTTATACATACATACATATATACATATATATATATATATATATATATATATATATATATATATATATATATATATATACATATACATATATATATATATATATATATATATATATATATATATATATATATGTATATACACAGATATATATATTCACACATATACATGTACATTATATATATATATATATATACATACATATATATATATATATATATATATATATATATATATATATATATACTTATATAAATGTATATATATATATATATATATATATATATATATATATATATATATATATATATGCATATATAATTATGCACGCACAAAAATACGTCTGTATACGCGTGCGTACATAGGAACATATGCATACAATACAATCACCCCTGTATGTATGGACATATATACATATATACATACATCAGTTCTGATTAGCGTTAGTGCGTGTCTTGATCTCCGCACTCACCCGCATACGTAACAAATACTGATTAAGTTGGATTCTTTTCATCTTTCTTTCCTTTCGTTGTCCCCTTTTTTTTTTCTTTATCAAAGACAATATTGTTAACACATTGTTTTGTATGTGCGTTGGTGTGTGTTCATGTGTATGTCTTGATGCATGCGCGTATGTTAATAGTAACGTGTGTGAGTGCGACACTCTGTTTATCGACGTGTGTGTGTGTCTGTGTGTTGTGTTGATAGTGATATTGTTGCGTAAAAGATGGTCTTACTAAAACACAATCAAAGCATTTAATGACTGTGAAATCTGTCGATACTATCTGTTATTTTTCACAGTGGCTGCAGTTGTACTGTCTTTAGTAGCGGACGGCGGCGCTTCTGGTGTCAACAATGACGATAGAAATGGTAGAACAGAGTGACAGACTCACTATTTAGCACTATTGACTTTTGTCACTCTACGATAAGTGATTCAAATTTGGGTGTCGCGGTTTCGATTTTCCTGGAAACTCTTTTGAATTTTATGAAATATGCACTTCAGTTGAGAATCTCTTGTCCGAAAGTGTTGCGGTTTTCGGATTTTTTTTTTCGGATTTCAGAGTATTTTTTATATTTGCATCCATAAAATGGGACAGTTTGGGGATGTGACCCAAATCTACATTATACATTTGCATGTCATAATAATGTACATATACCCTAAATGCAGTTTTATATGAGTTTTCCAAGAACATTTTACACATAAATACTATCAGAATGGTAAAATATTGGTCCTCACCTACGACGTAATGTACAAGTATTAACACTCGTCATATTACACTCATGCATCGAAGTGAATTTCAGATTAAGAAAATAACGTTTTGTGCTTAGTGTAAAAAGAGAAAACCTACACACAGAAAGGAAACCAAAACAAGCTATCAACATAATAGCTTAGTGGCGAGTGTGTTGGACTCAAGATTGTATGGTTTCGGTGCCTGAACCGAACAATGTATCATGTTCTTGAGCAAAACACTTCTTTTCACATCACTCCTGTCTGATCAGGTGGTAAAAATGAGTAATCCTGCGACGGACCGGCATCCCGTCCAGGGAAGAATACATAAGGTGTAGCAAAACCCTAATCTCGAGAAAAACCGTTTACATAAGAGATACATAATATTTATTATTACAAAATTAACTCACAACAGAAAACGATAATAATTATTCAAACTGATTTCCCTTACATTACTTTGATTCCTGAAAAAAAAAAAAAAAACCTAAGAGAATTTTGAACATTATTTAACACTTGTCTCACTCTTTGCACACTGAATTTTTATGTTTTCTTTTAATTCGTCAACACTTTTCGGACGAGACAACGGACTTAAGATGCCCCCATAGAAAAAAGTGAAGGGGAGTTAGGTTTGAGACCTCGGAAGCCAGAACATAAGATTTTGTCTACCAATCCATCGATTGACTATATTAACATTTAAAAAAAAACTTCTGATATGGTCCTAAAATAAAAAATAATCCCCATTTTATGAACAATTATCATATTTACTCACAAAAAATAACAAATATGAAGACGTTATGGCAAAATGCTGTTTTATTGGTGCGCGACTTTTTCGTCACACTGTATATCTGCCAGAGAAACAGGGAGACCGGCCCTATGCTTCTTACGGAGCAACGCGGACCAACCAATGATAATAATTTATTTCATAAACACAAAACTAGAGATTTTGTTGGTAGTGATTAGTCGATTAATTGATCTCAAACAATTCAATGGTGCTTTATTTTATCGACCGCAAAAGGATAGACGGACAAAAAAAAGTCGACATTAAAGAGATTTGAACCCAGAGTATAAATAGGCGGCTATAGTATGGTGAGTAGCGCTGAAAGGGCTGTTGGCAGGGATTCTCCATTAAGCCTAATACTTCATTAAAAACTTCAAGAACTCAACGATGAGTTTGGAATATAAAGGGCTGCTCTTTAGCATTTTTTTTAAAGAGGGGCAAGAGTGGTAAATCTGATTGGTTAAGGAGATTGACCCTTTAAATTTGCGTATGGGACTGGATTGAAGACACGACATGTGCTACAACAAAGAATAAATAAGGTTTCGGGATGCCGTGATCCTCCTGGAATTGGTGTCATCTACACTCTGAAATATTCTATGTTGCGCGTAACAAGTTTATTATACTTGCCTTATATAAGTAAATATGTACACACACACACACACACACACACACACACACACACACACACATATATATATGCATGTATGTGTGTATATATGTATATATACATGTATGCGTGTCTGTATGTACGTATATTGTGAAGGCGCATGGCTCAGTGGTTAGAGCGTCGAGCTTACGATCGCGAGGTTGTGAGTCCGAATCCCGGACCGGGCTGCGTGTTGTGTTCTTGAGCAAGACACTTTATTTCACGTTGCTCCAGTTCACTCAGCTGTAGAAATGAGTTGCGACGTCACAGATGCCAAGCTGTATCGGCCCCTATGCCTTTCCCTTGGATAACACTGGTGGCGTAGAGAGGGGAAGCTGGCATGGGCGACTGCTAGTCTTCCATAAACAGCCTTGCCCGGACTTGTGCCTGGGAGGGTGACTTTCTAGGTGCAATCCCATGGTCAGTCATGACCGAAGGGGGTCTCCGCACATATATATACACATACATATATACATATAAGATAACTCTCTCTCTCTCTCTCTTTGGACACACACGCACACACATATACAGACACGCATACACACACACACACACACACATATATACACACATACATATACACACATATACACACAC
>NC_142930.1:164238981-164241481 GCF_046866305.1 Octopus bimaculoides | reverse complement strand
GAAAGACAAAGTCGACCTCGGCGGAATTTGAACTCAGAACATGAAGACGGACGTAATACCGCTAAGCATTTCGCCCGGCGTGCTAACGATTCCGCCTCGATCATGAAAATAATGATAATAATAATAATAATTATTATTCACGTTATTTACATTATTTACATTCAACGGATATTTGTCCTCATCTTGTTTGTTGTTAACACAACCGAAAGCAGCAAAAGAAATACAAATCTTAGTATAGACTTCTATATTGATATCGAAAAGTGTTTCATGGTATTTCATTCTCTTGGATGCCGGAAATACACAAACATCGCAAACCTAACATTGACCGTTTTCTTCCACTTTGCCAGTCAAAATTGGAAGCAAAAGCAATACTTGAAGACAAAGAGAATAATATGAGAATCAGCGTTCTACTAAGAAGAAGAATTTTCTAGGGAGACTCACTATCTTCTCTGCTGTCTTTGATTCAGTTTTCAAATGTGATAAATGAAACTCAAATGGTTTTGAATGCTACGGACAATCGTCGGATATTGTTTTTAAATATTCACAAAGGATAATAAGAAACTGTAAGTCTTGCTCTTTAATTTTATCCAAGTTATAAAAACGTGTATAGCTGTAGATATTATGAGGATATTATAAGATGGAAGTTAACTAAAACCGTAAACATTGCATGAAATACAGATATCAGTATCAGAGGGTTAGATTAGAACAATCATTATTTAGAATATCAGTAAATAAAGTTAATAATATACAATAAACAAACATGCAAAGGAAATTTAGAAAAAGAGAGCTACAAAAGAGCCGTAATAAAATAAAAATCTGAACTCAAAACTAAAATAACAGGTTTAAACACAGTAGCGAAATTGGTAGTTAAGTGACGTTAAGAGCCCAGGCAAAAAGAAAATAAGAATCTACTATCGATGTTCCATATAGACTACTCCAGAGTTTATATAGATAGGATATTCCTATCCTGGACATAAGGAGGAAGGGCGATTCTGTTAGAAATAGAAAACTACTACAAAGTAACAATAATGGCATAAGAATAACACATAAAAATATTCGGTTGCGATGTACAGCAATAACAAAATTAAACTGTTACCGCCGTGGATTGTTTAATTTGCATATTTGTTCTATTGACAATTTGTCATTAATAAAATAATAAATATTTCGGGCCCAACAGAGCGTGTATCAGAAAGACTGAAATAAATTTAAATATGAGGTTGGAAAACAAAATTACAGTCGCATTTCAACATTGAAAAGAACCAAATACTCCTTTGGTTTTAATTGATATATTTAATCATGATAATATTTTCGATAATTATTAATAACAGAATCCCATCTGTTGATACCTCAGGCGTAAAATTGTTCAGTGTTTTGTAGTAAAGATACTATATCATTTTAATGATTTCCCAATTAAAAAAAATGAAAGGTGGGACAAGGTCAGGAGAGTAAGAAAGATGAGGCAAAACTTCCATGTCTGATATTATAATATTTTCTGAGTGACCTGGGCAGTATGTAGCATTGCATTGTCGTGTAACATGGCTGCTTTTTCCTGCTAATTTTTGTGCAACACTTCCATTTTGTTGACAACACTTTCTCGCATTAACTATTTCGTTTTGGCTTGATACTTCATGCTAGACAGCTTCACATCCTGCCAAACACAGAGCGTAATGAGCGTAACTTTGGGAGTGGATTCTTATTTTTCATTGCGTGTCGACCATTGTCGTTTTCACTGGGATTAGTTATAGAGAACCCATTCTTCATCACTTGTGGTAATTCTACTCAGGAAAGATTGAGTAGCGAAACTACCCTTCAGTGCTGAACAGAGGGCAACGCTTTAATTAAGCCGAGAAGGAGTCAGATAATGAAGCCGCCACTGATTAAGTCCACTGAATTTTCATGAAGTTTTACGATTGGAGTGTTACTTGTTTCGCTAATTTTCGCTAATTAGTTTCGTTGACTGTTTCGCTAATTTTCATGCAGTTTGCTTTGAATTCTGCTCAACTACATTTTCAGAGGCTTTAAAATTGACAAAACTTAGTCGTCCGGATCTAGGGAAATCTACGAGAGAAGGATTTCCCGAGTGAAGCTGGCTGATCTACCGTTGGTATGTTCGGATACTTAAAGCTGCATTTTCATAGACGGAACGGATATTTCTTGCCGTTTCCATTGCTGAAGGTCTACTTTTGAATTCATGGAACATGCAGTGTCTGGTGTGGGTCGGATCTAAACTCATTTCACAAGAGTAGAATCGCTACGGATTTAACCACTTCAGTAGAAAGTCACCTGCAAAGAAAGAAGACAAAAATTAGAATGTAAAAATCGATGCTTATCTTACGGTAAGTATTGAATAATACCCTGGAAATGATCATGTCAAAAATGCGACAGGTCTTTCTTTCTTACTTAATGCAAAGCCTTATATGTGTGTGTGTGCGTGTGTGAATTTATATATAATTGTGTTTATTTCCTAATTCCCAAAGTTTTCGTCTGATTGACATGAGTC
>NC_142930.1:164226481-164231481 GCF_046866305.1 Octopus bimaculoides | reverse complement strand
CGATTCCATTGCCCTCCAATGTTCGATTGGTATTTATTTTATCAACCCCGAAAGCGTGAAAGACAAAGTCGAGTTCGGCGGAATTTGAGCTGAGAACGTAATGACGGATTCTGCCACTTTGTCGCCTTATTGTCATTGAATGAATAATAATTATTATTTCGACTCTAGGCATAAGGCTTTGAACATTTTGGGGGAAGTGGGCTAGTTGATTACATCGACCCCAGTGCGTAACTGGTACTTATTAATCGACCCCGAAAGGATGAAAGGCAAAGTCGACCTCGGCGGAGTTTGAACTCAGAACTTAGTGTCGGGCGAAATACCGCTAAGCATTTCGCCCGGCGTGTCAACGTTTTTGTCTAAATAATAATAATAATGGTTTTAATCTTTAGCACAAGGTGAACAATTCTGAGGGTAAGCAGAGCGATGCCGATTACATCGACTCCAATGCTAAACAGGCAGCATTTGAACTCCAGTGCTGAAAAACTTGGTGGCATTTGAACTTAGAACGTAAAACCGGAAGAAATGCCACTTAACATTTTGTCCGGCTTGGTAAAGACAGCTTGCCGCCTTTGGGTAAATAATATTTTTTTAAGTTTCAGGCGTGGCTACGTGGTAAGAAGCTTGCTTTCTAACCACATGGTTCCAGGTTCAGACCCATTGCATGGCACCTTGAGCAAGTGTCTTCTACTATAGCCTCAGGCCGAATAAGGCTTTGTGAGTGGATTTGGTAGACGGAAACTGAAAGAGACCCGTTGTATATATACATATACATACACACACATACATACATACATATATATATATATATATATATAGATATATATATATATATATATATATATATATATATATATATATATATATATATATATATATATATATATATATATATATATATATATATATATATATATATATATATATATATATATATATATATATATATATATATGTGTCAGCACACGGTGGTGCACCAGCATGACCGCAGCCGCATGGCTGAAACGAGTAAAAGAATAAAAAAAGAATATATATATATTTATGCGGGTGTGTTTTATGTCCCCGTTAACTAGTCGTTTGACAAAAGGGACCGATAAAATAAGTTCTAGGTTTTACAAAGAATAAGTCGTCCTGGGGTCGATTTCTTCGAGTAAAGCCATTTAAAGCGGTGCTCCAGCATGGCCACAGTCAAATGACTGAAACAAGTAAAAGAATAAAAGGATAAAAGAATTTGAGGGAAGTTGCTGCAAACAGTTAAATTGATTCTACCACGTGACTTATGGAACGATGACAGAGAAAGCGCATTCATAAAAGAGAAAATTTTGTAATTTATAATAAGGAAAAACCAATTTTGATGAAGATAAAGAAATCCAGAAAAAACTATTTCTGCGCTTAATGAAGGAAAGCTGTGAACAAGAATGACATGGGAGTGAGATACGAGTTATATATTTCTCTATAATAATAAACTGCTAATGCTTTCCGATCCCTTCTTAAAACGTTTACTTGGCATTAGAGATTTATTACATGTAAATAATGATCTCTAATAACAAATGCTCAAACAGTAATTGCTCCAATTAGGTACGTGAGGTATGCAAATAGGTAATAACGTAAGAGTATGTGTGCGTGAGTGATGTGTTTGTATCTATTTCTATCTGTTGCCTCTCTGTATGTATCTATCCGTTCGTCCGTCCGTCTCTATCTATCTATCTATCTATCTATCTATCTATCTATCTATCTATCTATCTATCTATCTATTTATCTATCTATCTATCTATCTATCTGCTTATCCCGAGAAGCACTACCCGTTCGGGATAAGCTCTACAGGCATGGCTCGAGAAACACGGGGCCGACCTGTCCGAGATGCCGGCAGAGCGACGAAACCGTTCTGCACGCACTCGTACAGTGTCCCACCATTTCCGAGCTGTGGGCTTACGTCGAACAACTGCTATCGCGTGTGGGACGAGTCGGTCTATCAGCCGAGTCTATCGTGAATATTGTCGCGCCTCCTTCCTTTAAACGGGAAGGAAGAGCTATTTTCATCGTACTTGTGGCTATGGCGAAAGAATGTGTATGGTGGACGCGTCTGAAAGGTCTAGAGACAAAGACTTTCCTCTCTGGGCAATCTCTCATCAACTTCTTCAAGTATCACCTGAAGAGGAAGGTGAGAGTAGAAAGGGAAGTCTTGTCTAGTGAATTCTTCAAAAAAAGATGGGTGAATGTAGCAAGGATGGCACGTGTGAACGACGGAGCCATCTTGAGCATAACCCTATGAACAAGAAAAAAAGAAAACAAAAAGGCAAAAGAGAGTCACTTACTGTTATAGTTTTTTCAATGAGAATATTGACCAAGGTTACCGTGGTCTTTTCCGTAGGCTTTTCCTTCCACGGCTAAACCTAAACTGTCCTCCCCTCTTTTACACGAGAACATTACTGTGTGATACACGTTCCCTATTGATCGGCCTTCCCTTTTTTTTTCCGATCCCTTTTGATCGAACTCCTCCTTTTTCCCTTCCTACGATCCCTTTTGATCGACACCACCACTTTTTTTTTCCTTCCTTCCCTCTCCCAAAAAGAAAAGCTCTACATTGTATTTGTCCCATCTTCGTTGAGCCCTGTGTGGCTAATAAAAGAAATGTATCTATCTATCATCTGGTAAACCCAACCTGGTTTTCTTTAGAAGTATCCTTTGTCTGAATATTTATATGAAATATGAAATGAAAGGTTGATGAAAATGTTTATCCTTATGTCATTCTGTTTAAAAACCTTTGTGAACGACACGTGCGAAAACGGCTGCTTCAAGCTCACACTTTTGATCTCAGTTCTGGTTCTCGTGGTAATATTAAAACATCTTGAAATACAAATAAACATTTATATATATATATATATATATATATATATATATATATATATATATATATATATGGCGCATGTGTATGCACACTTACATGCATACGCACATACATAATACACAAATGGTTTATCTATGTATCCATCATTCTGCATAAACCTTGTCTTTCTATCTGTCTCACAACACCCATGTTTCTCTCTGTTTACTTCATCAACACGTGACTTGCAGTCTTTCTATTCATGGAAAAACGTAGGGTCTTCTTCTATCTAGAAGGATTCGTGCCTCTTTCCAAAATGTCATGTCAAGACCCACTCACAAACCACACCCTGTCTTCAACGTTACATTCACTTTTGTTGCATAACAAAAATGCATTTTCTAAATATTTCTAGCTTTTTCTTAATATATTTTCCCCTATTTATAAACTTATTCCATTTATTAATTTCATTGTATCGTTGCATTCATATTTTTCAACCATTCATTTATACCTTTCTACCTTTATTTACACGCAAACATGGCAAATCTATCACGTGGTTCTTCTCACACGAATTCATACATTCAAATTTCAATTTATTCATTAGTTCATGTATGTATATATTTACGTACTTAATTATCCATAACTTTTCCAATTTCGCTGAAATCTTTAAATCTATGCCATTATAAACTCATATTTTCCTAATTTCATACTTCATTCTACTCGTTAATTTTATATATTTATTCTTGTTCGCAATTTAATTAACCAATTTACAAATTCGTTTATTTCAGGATAAATTTATTTATTTATCATTTAATTTTCTATTCATTCTTCCGTTTACAATCAGGTATGGCAAAAGCGTGGCTGTGTGGTTAAGAAACCTGTTTCCTAGCAACGTGCTTTTGAGTTAAAATCCAATGCGCGGTAATCTGGACAAATGATTCCTGCTATAAACCCCGAGTCTGGGCAGACCAAAGCCTTGTGAGTTGATTTGATAGAAAGAAACTGGCAGAAGTCCGTCGTATATATATATATATATACCGTAAAAAGTCAGGGGATATGAGAGGTGAATATATTTATTTAACCACTTGATATCCTTATGATTACGGCCGTTTCGTAGCCTTCATCATGAATAGTAACTTCAGTGTATGATTAATTACTTTACACGCCTGCACTAATATACATGCTACGAATTATACAATACGACTGTATATTTACAAATCAGTGCAATTATATTGCATAATGTGTAGCATGTGCAGACATGTAAAATAATTTATTATAAACTGTAATTATTACTACATGAGGAAAACCCTAATCTCATCTCTAATACTTCCTGGCACTTTGTGGTCTCTATATTCCACATGAAATAATTTCACCGATTAGATCTCCTAGATCTCGAATACATACAGTTCTGCATTATACTCCTTCGTATTGGATTACTATGTGATCTGCTAGCTGGGTCCGCTGGCGGAGCTTTCTATGATAGCCACATGATTCTATGAAAACATATATTATTCGACAAATACATGTGTGTGTGTGTCTGTGTGTGTTTCCGTGTCTGCGTGCGTATCAATGCGTGTGTGTCTTTGTGTTCGTGGTTTGTCTTCCATCACCGCATGACAACCAGTATTGGTTTGTTTACATCCTCTTAACTTAGAGGTTCGGTAAAAAGCCACCGATAAAATAAGTACTAGGCTTTAACAGAAATAATTACAGGGCTCGATATGTTCCACTGAATCCTTCAAGGCGGTGCTCCAGCATGACCGCAGTCCAGTGACTGAAACGAGTAAATGGTAAAAGACATGTTCTTTTGAATATCTTTTGAATATCGTTTGAATATCCAAAGGCGGTTTCTATTTCCCTGGGTGGCTGCAATACTCATTTAGTTTACCATTTTTTCCATCACATATATATATGCATACAGTGATCAGCCAACGTGAAGGGTAATACTGCTCAAACAACCTCGCCTATAAATGGACTCTAATTCTTCAGATGCAGCAAAGGTTCAAATTTTGCCAACAGGTAATTGCTTCCCTGCATCCATTTTTATTTCAAATATAAACCTTGAACTTGTCTTATCTAACAACTCTGACAAATTCTGTCAGTTCCGGAGAATTCTAGATACGTAAAAATTATCTCTGCTTCTGATTCAGAGCATATTTATACCCACACACAAACGTACACG
>NC_142930.1:164218981-164223981 GCF_046866305.1 Octopus bimaculoides | reverse complement strand
TAACCACTAAGCCACGTGCCTCCCCTTTCAAGAGAATAACTTTTACTATATCAGTTGTGACCTATTTTGTTTTAGCATGCAAAAGTTAGTGGATACTTGTGCTGAAGAAGAGGTAGAAATATGTTTTGCAATACCATTATAAGTACTGGACAACCTTCGTCTGGTGCTGCAATATTTCTGCGCTTTTGGGACGAGCCTTCTAAACGAGATACTTTCTCGAGACGAATCTCACAGTCTATAAGTCTTTCAACGATGCATCTGCTATAAATATGAGGTGCAGGTTGCTATTTTGAACTAATTCTGATAATTCGCACACTACCGTTTATGAAATCAGCATATAATTAATTGCAACGGAAATCTCATAAGTTGACAAGCCGAGACGAGTTTAACCCTTGGCGCGATGAGAGCTGCTGATGAGGATTAAGATGCATTAAGCAACAGAATACGAAATAATCAGCGACCGTAGCAGGCTTGTCTCCCTTGTCAGCTCATTAAGATAGTACTTTTTGTGGTTACTGAGTTGTTTTGACTCTTATTTCTAGCAATACTAGTGCTGATTAGTGCGCTTGTTCGCTTTAGTGACGTTTATATTTCTGCCTTTAAGTTAAAAAAATTAGCCATCCATATTATATTGTTGGCGATTTTTTTCTTCCGTCTTCCGTTTCTCTTGAACTTTCCTCTGTCTCCTGTTTCTGAAGAAGAGAACGAAATGTAAAACAACCTTTCGTTCCTTCCCTGAGTGTCTTTTAATACTTGCATGTACCACGTGCTCACATTTTTGTTTTTTCTTGTTTTTTTCTTCGTTTTTTGGATATATATATATATATATATATATATATATATATATATATATATATCGCCAACCGGTGGTTGTCGAACGCTGATGGCGAGTCAATACCCCGAAACCCAGGTCAGAATAATGAAGAAATAAAAGGATTTTTTTCACAAAATTCTGACGACTTTTTTCTCAATATTCAATTCTGCACATCACACCTAACACTCTAGACATACATACATATATATATGGGAGAATATACGAAAAAACAACAACAGACGAGGACAGGTGGTGTAAATAACAAAAGGATGTATTATATATATATATATATATATATATATATATATATATATATATATATATATATATAGATATATCAAAATAAGCAACAAGGATATCCAAAGTTAATGCAGTACGATCGTACCATGCGACTCCATTCATTTAAGCAATGTGAACATTACATCAAATGTAAAATGCAGAGCAATCCTCAGCTGCATAAAGTTATAAAAATTTACTGAAATTTCATTTCAACAGAAGGACATATTTTTATAACTACATTTAAACTCTCCAAGTAGAAAGGAAGATACAAAAAAATCCATTTTGACTTCACAAATTAATTAAGAAAATATTGGTATCTCTAGTATTTCATATTTAGCATATGTAAAACAATTCTGATACATTATTCTGATTAATGAAAACTATCTGTACACAATATAGCAACTTTATTTTATATGCATTTGACCAAGTGTATAGGGTGACAAAGGGAGGGAAGGAAGAGAGAGAGAAAGGAAGCAAGAAAGAAAGAGAGAAAGAGAGAGAGAGAGAGAGAGAGAGAGAGAGAGAGAGAGAGAGAGAGAGAGAAAGAGAGGGTATTAATGGAGGACTAAAAAACGAGAGAAACTGTTGGGCATCAGATATGAAATCTTGCAGTATCTGGTCTGGTCTGACGTTTTGCATTCTGCCGGTAATACATACGACGGCACTGGTGCTAAATTGTATTGATTTTTCATCCGGACATTATCAGTGGTATGCAGAGGGGAGACTTGCTAGGATTTCACTAGGCAGTCGTTTTCCTCCACTCAATTCCACTAATAAGGCATCAGTCAACCCCTGGACCGAGTAAAAATTAATTTTTTAAAAAAATTACCGGATCTGTCAGATTCTGGCATCGAACTCGGAACCACGTGGTTGCGAATCGATCTTCTGAACCACAGAATATTGCCTGAGCCTATAGATCTACAATATCTACTGCCTCCGTCATATAAGATCAGGTACGTATGTGTGTGTGTGTGTGTGAAATGAGGGAGATTTGGTTGTTATATCTAGCAGCTTCAAGCAACCGTATAGTGACCCCGTCATGAATAAGTTCAGTTGTATTATTTAGCATGAAAATAGTTTGACAATAGGCACGTATCGTTATCGATATACGGACATTTTTAAAGAGAGAGAGAGAGAGAGAGAGAGAGAGAGAGAGAGAGAGAGAGAGAGAGAGAGAGAGAGAGAGAATGATAGGAATAACAACAGTGTGATCGTTGATGTCGTTGTGTTATTGCAGTGTATTGTAATACGGTGGAAGGATACACAGCTTAAAGTAGTATAATAAGTCTTCTGATTATTATATTGCTAAAGAGTAATGTTGTTCCGCTTGTTGTTTTGGAAGAACATCGGGGCAGGAGCGGGGCGAGGGGGCGTGGCAAGAGATCTTTCTTTCAGACGTTTTCCAAACGTCTGCAGTTATAAATCATTGCCTGTCAAAATATATTCCGAATGTCTGCGTGGAAATTTATTTCTGTAGTGTTAAGGATTAAGAAGCAAGAAGCTATCATAACTGGTCGCTTTCGAGTGTCCAGTGTGTCAGGTCATGAACCTCCTGATGAGAGAGAGGAAGAAGGAAAGAAGGAAAATACAACGTAGGTGGGGGGATGGAGGGACTGTTGGCAGGCAAAAGGTGTGGATAAACAACGTGTTTCCAGTGACTTATCAATAGCCGTGGGTGTGTGGTTAAAAAGTTTGCTTCCAAGCCATGTGGTCTTGCTTTCAGTCCCACCGCGTGGCACCTTGGACAAGTGTCTTCTACTATAGCCTTGGGCTGACCAAAGCCTCGTGAGTGGATTTGATAGATATACATATGTATGTGTGTAATATGTATGTGTGTGTTTGTGTTATTAAACCCGTACCGCTTGACAACCGGTGCTGGTTTGTTTACGTTCCAATTGCCTCGTGGTTCAGTAAAAAGAGGCCGACAAAATAAGAATAAAATTTTTTAAAAAGTACTACAATCGATTTGTTTGACTAAATCTTTCGAGGCCAGAATCTAGCGACTAAAACAACTAAAAATAAATTATAGATATAATATTATATATATATATATATATATATATATATATATATATATATATATATATATATATATATATATATATATATATATATATATATATATATATATATATATATATATATATACATATATATACATATATATATATATATATACATATATATATATATATATATATATATATATATATATATATATATATATATATATATATATATATATATATATATATATATATACATATATATATATATATATACATATATATATATATATATATATATATATATATATATATATATATATATATATATATATATATATATATATATATATATATATATATATATATATATATATACATATATATATGTATATATATATATATGTATATATATATATATATATATATATATATATATATATATATATATATATATATATATATATATATATATATATATATACATATATATATGTATATATATATATATGTATATATATATATATATATATATATATATATATATATATATATATATATATATATATATATACATATATATATGTATATATATATATATGTATATATATATATATATATATATATATATATATATATATATATATATATATATATATATAAATAAATAAAAGGCGCAGGCGTGGCTGTGTGGTAAGAAGCTTGCTTCCCAACCACATGGTTCTGGGTTCAGTCCCACTGGGTTCAGTCCCACTGGGTTCAGTCCCACTGGGTTCAGTCCCACTGCGAGGCACCTTCGGCAAGTGTCTTCTGCTATAGCCTCGGGCCGACCAAAGCCTTGTGAGTGGATTTGGTAGTCGGAAACTAAAAGAAGCCCGTCGTATATATATATATATATATATATATATATATATTATGATTGACCGTTGACTGAACACTATTCAATTTTTTTTCTCCGTGTTTTTCTCCTTGTCTCCGTATTCTTTCTGTTGAAGAGCGTAGCTCGAAACGTCAAAGACTTTCCGTATTCCCGAGCGTCATACTAATATATACTTTTGTTATTTACACCACCTGTCCTCGTCTGTTGTTATTTTTTGTATATTCTCCCATATATATATATATATATATATATAAAAGAATACAAAAAATGGGACAAGGACGCCACAAGCGATAACAAAACATCCAGACAGTTGGATGATACAAAAAGGGACATGAAAAAACAAGGACGGGCCATTCGGATTTTTCTTTCGTCAGTCGAGTTCCAGATTATCTTTGCAGTTTCGGTTGGTTATACTCGAGGACAGAAAAAACGGAGAAATGGTACACAAGTACAAATGTAAACAACAGGTATCTTTCGGCTAACGACGAATTAAATTAAGCTGGCGTGTGTGGAAGTGAAGCCTTACAGCAGGGACATAAGAGATGACAAGCATGGGAAGGAATATAGATATTGCACGGATGGTAGTCGAACCAAGATAGAAAAGTCAGGCTTGGCCGAACACCGGTCACGTGGAAGGAGGGGAGAGAGGTAGAGGCAGAGGGATAGAAGAATTGGGGAGGGACGAGAAGAAAGAAAAGAGACAGAGTGAAGTGAAAGAGGAGGGAAGGTGAGAATGAAGGGAAGGCCATATATAAGTGGTCGTTCGATTTGCTTGAAATAACAACGAAATGCATTTCAAATTTCACTTTAACAACATTTATTTAAAAGGAAGGATATACTGGAAAATATAATTCTAGACGCCTCGTACCTTAAATACATAAAAATAAAGACAGCGATATTGCAGATAGAACGCCACAGTTGGCTATAGTCCTGCTTGACTTAACGATGGCTCAGTGTTTATAGCATCGGGCTTACAATAATAAGGCAGTGAGTTCGATTCCTGGACCGGACAATTTGTTGT
>NC_142930.1:164203981-164206481 GCF_046866305.1 Octopus bimaculoides | reverse complement strand
GACAGTTGCAGGAGAAATACCTAGCTAAGGATAAACCTCTGTACCTGGCTTTCGTTGACATGGAGAAAGCCTTTGACAGGGTCCCCCGATCCCTTATCTGGTGGTCAATGAGGAAACTTGGGATAGAAGAATGGTTAGTGAGAGCTGTGCGAGCCATGTACAGAGATGCTGCCAGTAAGGTGAGGGTTGGAAATGAGTACAGCAATGAATTCCGGGTAGAGGTAGGGGTCCACCAAGGTTCCGTCCTCAGCCCCCTCTTATTTACCATAGTCCTCCAGGCAATCACAGAGGAGTTCAAGACAGGTTGCCCCTGGGAGCTCCTCTATGCTGATGACCTTGCCCTAATTGCGGAGTCACTATCAGAACTAGAGGAGAAGTTTCAGGTGTGGAAGCAAGGTCTAGAATTGAAGGACCTTAGAGTCAACCTAGGTAAAACCAAAATCCTAATAAGTAGGAAGGTAGATAAAACACAAACCCCTTCAGGTAGATGGCCCTGCTCAGTATGTAGAAAAGGAGTAGGTAGTAACTTTATAAGATGTACCCGGTGCAAGCTATGGACACATAAGAGGTGCAGCAACATCAAAGGCAGGTTAACTAGCAAGTTAGTTTTTGTTTGTGGCAGATGTTCAGGTGCAATAAAGACTGCAAACAAACAGGAAACAACTTCTATCTCATTCCAGGGTGAAAAACTAGAGGTAGTCGATAGCTTCCGCTATCTGGGCGACCAAGTTAGTAGTGGGGGTGGGTGCGCTGAAAGTGTAGCTGCTAGAATAAGAATAGCCTGGGCAAAGTTTAGAGAGCTCTTACCCCTGCTGGCGACAAAGGGACTCTCACTCAGAGTAAAAGGCAGACTGTATGACGCATGCGTACGAACAACCATGCTACATGGCAGTGAAACATGGGCTGTAACTGCTGAGGACATACGTAAGCTCGCAAGGAATGAAGCCAGTATGCTCCGTTGGATGTGTAATGACAATGTGAATACCCGTCAGAGTGTAAGTATCTTGAGAGAAAAGCTGAACATTAGAAGCATCAGTTGTGGCGTGCAAGAGAGACGATTACGCTGGTATGGACATGTGGTGAGAATGGAGGAGGATAGCTGCGTGAAAAAGTGCCACACCCTAACAGTTGAGGGAACCCGTGGAAGAGGTAGGCCCAGGAAGACCTGGGTTGAGGTGGTGAGGCAAGACCTTCGTACATTGGGCCTCACCGAGGCGATGACTACTGACCGAGACCTTTGGAAATGTGCTGTGCGTGAGAAGACCCGGCAAGCCAAGTAAGATCGTTGCCAGTGCCCCTGGACTGGTTCTTGTGCGGGTGGCACATGAGATGCACCATTTTGAGCGTGGCCGTTGCCAGTACCGCCTGACTGGCTCCTGTAGGATTTTCGAGCGAGATCGTTGCCAGTGCCCCTGGACTGGCTTGTGCGGGTGGCACATAAAAGACACCATTTCGAGTGTGGCCGTTTTCGTGCGGGTGACACGTAAAAGCACCCACTACACTCTCTGAGTGGTTGGCGTTAGGAAGGGCATCCAGCTGTAGAAACTCTGCCAAATCAGACTGGAGCCTGGTGTTGCCATCCGGTTTCACCAGTCCTCAGTCAAATCGTCCAACCCATGCTAGCATGGAAAGCGGACGTTAAACGATGATGATGATGATGATATATGTATATATATATATATATATATATATATATATATATATATATATATATATATATATATATATGTAAAAGGTTGAAGAGGAAAACACGAGTAGATATATATATATATATATGGAAAAAAGACAAAGTAGAAAATGCTAAAATACTTTTATAAAGAACATTACAGAACCGGTTTCGATCCTTGAGATCTTTTCAACAGTAAATATGAATAATAAATTTTTGAAAAATTAAATTTTGGTCAATTTAAAAGAAAAGTCTTTAAAAACATATTTGTATAATATTCAAATACCAGAGGAATTTTTCTTGTTTCTGCCTGTCTCTGTTTCACTTGTTAACGCATGTGGGTTCGAGGTCGTTATATATATATATATATATATGTATATATATATATATATATATATGGTTTCAACTTTTGTCTTGAAGAGTTCGGTGAAACGAACGAAAGCACTGATAAAGAATTAACCAAAATACTGACTGCCACTTTTTTCTGAATATACAACACTTGTACACCACTTCAAGCATTTTATACACACACACACACACACACACACACGCATATAAATATGGGTAAGTATTCTTTGAAGTGTATAGCGAAATATATTGAAAATTTTTTCTGCTCTGGGCACAAGGCCCGAAATTTTGGGGGAGAGGCCAGTCGATTAGATCGACCCTAGTACGCAACTGGTACTTAATTTATCGACCCCGAACGGATGAAAGCAGAGTCGAAATCCTCCGTGGGATTTGAACTCAGAACGTAACGGCAGACGAAATACCGCTAATCATTTCGCCCGGCGTGCTAACGTTTCTGCTAGCTCGCCGCCTTCGAAATATACTAAC
>NC_142930.1:164191481-164198981 GCF_046866305.1 Octopus bimaculoides | reverse complement strand
AGCGAACGTATATTACTGATAAACTCTACTCCCACTCCCCCTCCTACTGCTGATATCTTAGAAGTGACAGAAAAAAAAAAAGAAAACGTAAATAAGCAAATAAGATGTTGCTACAACGGTCTTGCTTTCACTGATCAGAGATTACGTACACTTGTTGTTGGTAATCGCCACCAGACGTCGTCGTTGTTGTTGTTTTGGTGTTCGCGTCGTCAACGGCGCGAAAATGCGACACAGTCGTGTCCACGTGTCGTTCTCATTATCAACAGCCAAAGAGAATTTATTTGATTTTTAGAGGAAAAGATTTTTTTCCACCTCGTTTTCCCTTCCTATTTTTACCTCACCTATTTTTGCCCCTGTTAATTTCTTTATTTCCGTTATTTCTTTCTTTCTTTCTTTCTTTCACTTTTCTTTTTTCTTTCTTTCATTTTTCTGTTTTCATTGTTTCTTTCTTAAACTCAAAAATGTTTATTTCGCGTCATCGCTTTTATTTATTTATTTATTCATTTACTTCAGTTCCTTATGAATAAATTACTGGAAGAGTTTTCCATGTTTTTCTATGTTTTTCAGGATTTAAGATGCTCTATTTTTGTTTGTTTGTTTGTGTTCACTTCTTTCAAAAAAAGAAAAAAGAAATAGAGAAGTTATTTATTTATTCAAAATAGTTTTTTTTTGTGTTGTATGGGCTGTGCTTGTGTTGTCTTTGTCTTTGTGTTGTGCTGTAGTTTCTTTTCTTTCTTTTTCTCTATTTCTAGTTTGCATGTTTTCAGAGACTCGCATTCTTATTATATATGTATAAGTGTGCAGTGGACGTGTAGACTTGCCTCTCTGTGTGTGTGCCTGCATATATGTATATATGTAGGTTTGTGTGTGTGTGAGTGTGACTCTGTGTGTGTGTGTGTGTGTGTGTGCGTGTGTTTGTGTGTGTGTAGGGTTAGGATTAGTACCAGGAGAAAACCGTTCATCTTTTTCTTTTCTCAAAGTGGGTGTAACGCAACTTTATATCTGGAAGTCTGTGGGAGTGTATATATATGTATATGTATGAATGTATGCGCACTTGCGCGTGTATGCATATTTGTGTGGGTGTATACGCGCATCTGTGTGTGGATGTGTCATTCTGTGTGTGTGTATGTGTGTGTTTATGGCTTCCTGGTTCATCCCCTAATTTCAATATTCTCAATCTTATAGCATACATAAAACTTTATTATTATTCTTGTTATTATTATTATTATTATTATTATTATTATTATTATTATTATTATTATTATTATTAAAATAAAGAAATCATTCTTCTTCTTCTTCTTCTTCTTCTTCTTCTTCTTCTTCTTCTTCTTCTTCTTCTTCTTCTTATTATTATTATTATTATTATTATTATTATTATTATTATTATTATTATTATTATTATTATTATTATTTTATTATTATTATTATTATTATTATTATTATTATTATTATTATTATTATTATTCAGGCAACGGGCCAGCAGAATCGTTACAGCGCCAGACAAAATGCTTAGCGACATATCTTTTGGCTCTTTACGTTATGTGTTCAAACCCCACCGGGGGCAACTTGGCTTTTCGTCCGTTTGGGGGTGAATCAACTAAGATACTAGGTATGTGATCGACTTACCGCCTCCCTCAAAATTTAAGGCCTTGTACCTATAGTAGAAAGAATTATTATAAGGCGGTGAGCTAGCAGAATCGTTAGCATGCCGGACAAAATTCTTAGCAGCATTTCGTCCGACTTTAGATTGTGAGTTCGAATTCCGTTCGGATCAACTTTGTCTTTCATCCTTTCGGGGTCGATAAAATCAGAACGAATCAAATAAATCTTGGGAGTGATGGAATCGACTTTCACTCCACCACACCTCTAAATCTCCTGGCCTTGACCCCAAATTTGAAAGCATAAAAAACGGCATCGCAAGTCGTCGCAGAAAACGCTTAGCGGCATTTTTTCTGGCTTTTACTTTTGAATTCAGTTGCTGCTGAGGTCGACTTCGCTATTCATCCTTTAAGAGAAGATAAAATAATTTGTAGTTGAACACTAGGGTTGATATAAATTGACTTACCTCACTTCAAAATTGTTTGTCTGGCGCCAAGTTTAGAATCGATTATTATAATTATCTTGCTCTTCACCATCATTATTATCTCTATCATCAAGAGGGCGAGCTGGAAGAAACGTTAGCACACCGGGCGAAATGCTTAGCGGTATTTCGTCTGTCTTTGCGTTCTGAATTCAAATACCGCCGAGGTCGACTTTGTCTTTCATTTTTTCATATTTTGTCCCAGTACAAAATAAGTCCTAGGGTCGATTTGTTCGACTAAAATCCTTCAAGGCAGTGGTCTAGCATGGCTGCAGTCATGTGATTGAAGCAAGAATATATATGATGTGTCATATTTATAATTATGCATCTATCTATGTCTGCATGCGATTCAGATAATCTGGGTATAGAAAGCACTTAATGGCGCTCAAATGATTCGAACTTAGACTCCGATGGCTTTACGAGGAACAATTCCGCAGAGTAAAAAGAATGACTACAAGAGAAATTCAGAAGAGCTGATGTGGAGGCAATTATGCGGATATGCAAATTAAATAGGAAGCTTGAGTTTGATATATGATATATATATATATATATATATATATATATATATATATATTGTAGATCAAATTCAAGCTGATATATATATATATATATATATATATATATATATATATATATATATATATATATATGGTGAGAATTTACAAAAACAAAACAACAAAAGACAAAGACAGATGTATTAGTTTAACGCTTGGGAAGTAAGAAAGTTTTTTTACGTTTCGAGCCTACGCTCTTCGACAGAAAGGAACACAGAAATAAACAGGGAGAGAAAATAGAAAAGGGCTTAGTGGCTAACGATCTATCATGGCAATATATATATATATATATATATATATATATATATATATATATTTGAACTTGAGCGGGCACTTCTTTCCTTTAACACCTCAAATGTAAAATCTCTTCCCTGAAGACGGAGGCTCGTCTCATCTTACGATGAAATCAATCTACAAACATTATTTTGGGCCACCGAGCCCCCAGAAACAGCTGTTGGATTTGTAATACTTTTCTTGAACCCCTTTAGTTCTTTATATTCTGTTGTAAGTCGGACCTTTAAATGTAAACATACACACATTTCTTGTATTTCATATATTTAACATAGTTAATATATTGATCTGTCTAATTGGTTTATCTCTACATTTACTTTTGTATATATACATAAATACATATACGTGTACATATATATATATATATATATATATATATATATATATATATATATATATATATATATATATATATATATATACATATATATATATATATATATATATATATATATATATATATATATATATATGCATATATGTATATATATATATATATATATATATATATATATATATATATATATATATATATATATATAATAATATTAGGGACAAAATCCAAATTTACAGGTAAAAACTCAATTAAAATCAATTTAAAAAAAGGTAAAATTAAATTGAGCTTTATAGATGAAATATATATAAAATATATAGTTTTAGGGAAAATAACCAAGTTTCAAGAAATCATCGATGAAAATCCACTATCACATATAGAAAAATTAATAATTAAAAGCACAATAAATGAGTATAATATAAAGTAAAGTAAATATCATAAGATAAATATAATATATAATAAATATAATATTATATTATATTTATCTTATGATATTTACTTTACTTTATATTATACTCATTTATTGTGCTTTTAATTGTTAATTTTTCTATATGTGATAGTGGATTTTCATCGATGATTTCTTGAAACTTGGTTATTTTCTCTAAATCTCTCTCTCTCTATATATATATACGTCCCCCGTAACTTAGCGGTTCGGCAAAAGAGACCGATAGAATAAGTACTAGGCTTACAAAGAATAAGTCTCCTGGGTCGAATTGTTCGACTAAAGGCGGTGCTCCAGCATGGCCACTGACTTAAACAAGTAAACGAAATGAAGATGAATATTGTTCTCTGAGTCTCTCCTCGGACTGTGCTCTTCTCTACCTGTCCTGATTTATTCACATATTTATATACACATACCTACACAACACACACACATCCAGACACCCCCACACACACACTCACACACACAATGGCGCATATCCCTTCATATCTGTAGATAATTGACAGCTTTCCCTTCAGCTCCACATTTTCCCGCCAACCGAACCATTGACGTCATGTCACCGTTGCCAACCACGACCAAAGACAATCGTCATCGTCGTCATCGCCGTCATCTTCGTCATCGCCGTCGTTATCATCATGATCAACATTGTTATCCCCCATCGTCACCACCATCGCCTCTACAATCATCGTCATCAACTTCGTCGTCATCATCACCATCATTATCATCTTCTTCTTCGTCGTCGTCGTCATCATCATCATCATCATCATCATTTACGTCATCATCATCATCATTACCATCATCATTGCCATCATCATCATTGTCAACCGCCACATGTATTGTAACCATGCTATCAACAAAACACACAAGCAAACACATTCATACACACATACATACCTGCATACACACAAACACACACACACATACATACATTGACACAAACACACATAAATACTCATACGAACACATACACACACAAATACACTCACAAAAGCACATTCACATACAGACACATTCAAATAAGCACACATACACACATGCACCAACCAACACACACGTACACACCCATACACTCAAATACACTCACATAGACATATATATATATACATACACACATACACACCTTCAAATACCCACAGATAGAAACAAACACACACACACACACACACACACACATACATATATAAATATACACATATACACGCATGCGTGTAGGAGCACACGCGGCAATCTTTCACCGATGCATCACAATCAACCAACCGTCAACCAAACGAAACTTTATTCATTATTATGTTTGTTTGTTGGTAATGTTGTTATTGTTGTCAATATTCCTAGCTGCTTTAGTAGTAGTTGCTGTTGTTGTTGTTGTTGCTCTTGTTATGATAGAATTATGATAGCAATGTGGTGGAGAGGCGAAATGTGGGTGCTTAACGCGTTCGTATATGGCAGAGGTTTATAACAAACAACAGCGCCATTTTCTCTTCTCTGATAATGCCTGTAAAAATCCTGTGATCATCCACTGACAAGAACCTACACGTTTTATTAGCAGAGTTTGATCCCCAAGAGGGAATTTTCAGGATGAACTCAATGTAACTTGTACATAAATATATTCGTTCCAAACCGCTCCCACCTTCTCTTTCTTTCACTCATCCCCTCATCTCTCTCTCTCTCTCTTTCTCTCTCTCTGCCTTTCTCTTTCTCATCCTCTCTATTTGCTAGCTTCTTTTCGTTCCTCGGAGTTCAGGCCTCGCCTGGCACCTTTCTCCTAAGGCGCCGAGTGATGCTCCCTATCATATTGTCGACTTTGGCGTGAGTATGTGTGTGTGTGTGTGTGTGTGTGTGTATGCAGGTATGTATATGTGTATGAATGCATTCTTGCATGTATGCATGTAGGCATGCGTTTGGATGTCTCTCTGTTTGTATCTGTATGCGTGTGTACATGTATGTATATCGGTATATATATGTTTATATATGTGCGGATATGCATACACATAGATAAACGTGTATATATATATACATGTGTATATATATATTTATACGTATCTATCTATCTATCTATGTATCTATCTACACACACACACACACACACACACACATATATATATATATATACATATAAACGTAATATATATATATATACATATAAATGTATATGTATATAGACATGTATAAAGACATGTATATATATATACATGTGTGTATATATTTACATGTATATATATATGTATATGTATACATATATATATAAACGTATATGTATTTAGACATGTATATATATATATATATATATATATATAATCTTATACGGACTGCCAGGGGTCATATGAATCCCGATTGAGAACCGCTGGTCTAGTCGATGAATGACACTCGAAAACAGCCATGACTAGGGTATCACCTGTTGGTAGGTGTAGAAAGAAACAGGCTGAAGATCCCTTGGCAGCAGACATTTAAGATGACCTGAAGACAGTCAACTTCATGTGGATTAAATGTGCAGGGAGCGGCAGCGACCAAATCCGGTACGGGAAGCTAGTCGCTCGACGCCTAAAGCTACAAAAGGCCCTGCTCAGTCTGTCATTTGATTGAAAGGCATCGTAACCCACGCGATCCTTTCATTCTCAGAGTGCATGTCGATTTTGTTCCACTTTTTGAAGATGCTAAGAAGTAGTTTAGGAGAAATTCAGCTGCTATTTCTAGCATGTCTTGTAACTTGAAGTGCTCCTATAACAAAAATTTGTAACATAGGCGCAGGAGTGGCTGTGTGGTAAGTAGCTTGCTTACCAACCACATGGTTCCAGGTTCAATCCCACTGCATGGCACCTTGGGCAAGTGTCTTCTACTATAGCCTCGGGCCGACCAAAGCTTTGTGAGTGGATTTGGTAGACGGAAACTGAAAGAAGCCCGTCGTATATATATATATATATATATATATATATATATATATATATATATATATATATATATATATATATATATATATATATATATATATATGTGTGTGTGTGTGTGTGTGTGTGTGTGTGTGTGTGTGTGTGTGCGTGTGTGTGTGTGTGTGTGTGTGTGTTTGTCGCCTCATCATCGCTTGACAACCGATGCTGTTGTGTCAACGTCCCCGTAACGTAGCGGTTCGGCAAAAAGAGTAAAAGAGAAAGAGTATAACCGATAAAACAATGTTACATAAGGTATTGTCGGCAACACTGAAGTAAAATTGATTTCAGATTTTAGAACAAGGACAAGAAGTTCAGGGAGGGAATAAATCGATGAAACCGACTCCATGGTCAACTGGTACTTACTTTATCGACCCCCGAAAGATTGAAAGGCAAAATCGACATCGGCGGAATTTGAATAAAGACAGACGAAATGCCGCTAAGCATTTTGTCTGGCGCGGCAACGATTCTGCCAGCTCACCGCCTTTAACATTGAATTAATCTTAGACAATGTACTTTGATGAACTTGCTCAAAGCTACAGGATACGGTCGATAGCATTGATGTAAGGTCAATGAGAGTACGCTCGATAAAAATCGATACCAGTAATTAACCGGTATTGATTGTATTGATACATGTTGATAGACAGTTGATAAAAGTCAAGAATAAACTCATGATGATTTGCACTGTAGTCCTCTATTAATTTAGTAAACAAAATAATACTAACAACAACAACAACAACAACAACAACAACAACAACAACAACAACAACAACAACAACAACAATAATAATATTAATAATAATACTGTGTGAAAGGTGTGGGCTAGAGAGAGGTAGGACGTGGTATGAGCACAGACCACAGTGAATGGCAGAGTCAGA
>NC_142930.1:164181481-164183981 GCF_046866305.1 Octopus bimaculoides | reverse complement strand
GTCGGCCTTGGCGGAATTTGAACTCAGAACGTAAAGACGGACGAAATGCCATCAAGCATTTGACCCGGTGTGCAAACGATTGCGCATGCTCACCGCTTTACCAACGTCGATAATATCGACAATTTAATTCATACTGGGGTTTCAAACTGGTATCCTATGGATATCTAGTTATCATAGAAAAAGAAATAGACAGACCGATAGTCAGAAAGATATATATATATATATATATATATATATATATATATATATATATATATATATATATATATATATAGAGAGAGAGAGAGAGAGAGAGAGAGACACAGAGAGAGACAGACAGATAGGTAGAGGCAATGAGTGAGTAAGAGAGCGTGTGAGCGCAAGGGAGAGTGTGAGGGTGTGTGTTTGTAAGGGAGAAAGAGAGATAAAAGGGGAGAAGAAAGTGTGCAGTATTATTTCAGGAGACATAATTCAAACGGTGTTATACATGAATTGTGCTGCTCATTTGATATAAAATAAAGTTAAAACAAAAGAACAAATGAAACGCTGATATTTTGAATTGATAAATATGTAGAAAAGAAAACATATAATACAAATATATAAATATATATATAACGCTTTGAAAACACATTGTCTTATTTTTTTTGTCTGTCTAAAACATGGGGTTAAAATTTTCTGTCGATCAGAAATAATTTGGAAACCAGCAAATATAAGAAATTTTTTCTTTGTTTTTGATCTTGTTTCAAAGAATTTATCCATTACAAAAAAAGTAATAAGAAAAATTATATTAAAATAAAAACTAACAGCATTTATAAGGGGACTATGTTTGGTATATGGCCATTATGGGCGGTTAACGAACCTTTAGAAAAATTTAGTAGATACGCTTGATTGTGTTAATTACTATTGCAAATCCCATTATATAATGTGATCTACAAATATGAAATATGTAAGGCCTATTAAAATTAATATCAAAACAACAAAAGCACTCCCCCCACAAACACAAATATAGAAAAACTATTTAATGAATTGGCCGTTCGTTCTACAGCATTTAATAAATCAAGTTCAATAAAGAAATTATTACATGTACTTGTGTACCACGTTTCTACACTAAAGAGAATAAATAAAATAAATAAATAAAATAAATGAATAAATAATAAAAAAAATAGAAAAAGAAGTAAAAAAACGAAAAAGCGTGAGGAAATAAAAACATGCTATTAATAAGTGAATAAAGAAATTAAAATTGCATCAAAATTATTAATTAATTAATTAATTTGTCACACTTAGAATTGGAGAAATAAAGAAAATAACTAATAATTATTATGAAAACCAAACGTTAAAAAATAACGAAAATATATAAAAAAAATATTTCCAAAGCAGCAGCAGTAGCAGCAGCAGCAGTAGCAGCAGCAACAGTAGTAGTAATACTTTCTAAAACACACATAATGTATTACGTATACATACATAATGTATTACGTATACATACATACATATATATATATGTTTGTATATATATATATATATATATATATATGTTTGTATATATATATATATATATATATATATATATACGCACACACATACACGTATATATATATTGTATAACACACACACACACATATATGTATATATATATATATATATATATATATATATATATATATATATATATATATATATAACAGATATATATGAAATGCGCTATTATAATTGTTGTCTAAAATTATAAGCAATTTATTTTTTTAAAAACTAAATAAAAATAAACAAGCAGAGTATTTCACCTGGTGCTAATTGTTTCTAGGATTGACATGGACCCTAAAATTTTGTGGGCCGTGGTTTATTAGATTGAACTAATCTCAGTACTTCACTGGTAATTTACTTTAAGCTCTAGAAGTTGACCTTACGTCAGAGAAACTCGAACCCACACCGTAAAGGGTCAGAAGAAATACAGCAAACTAATTATTCGGACGTTCTAACGATTCTACCCCAGTATTAATAGCCCTTTCTGCTAAAGGTACAAGGCCTGAAAATTTGGGAGAAGGGACTAATCGATTTCATCGACCCAGTGCATAACTGGTACTTATTTCATCAACCCTTATTTCATAGGCGTAGGAGTGGCTGTGTGGTAAGTAGCTTGCTTACCAACCACATCGTTCCGGGTTCAGTCCCACTGCATGGCACCTTGGGCAAGTGTCTTCTACTGTAGCTTCGGGCCAACCAAAGCCTTGTGAGTGGATTTGGTAGACGGAAACTGAAAGAAGCCCGTCGTATATATGAATATATATATGTGTGGGTTTGTATGTTTGTATGTCTGGGTTTGTTCCCACAACATCGCTTGAGAACCGATGCTGGTGTGTTTACGTCCCCATAACTTAGCTGTTCGGCAAAAGAGACTGATAGAATAAGTACTAGGCTTGCAAAGAATAAGTTCTGGGGTCAATTTGTTCGACTAAAGACGGTGCTCCAGCATGGCCACAGTCAAATGACTGAAACAAGTAAAAGAGTAAACCCCAAAAGGATGAAA
>NC_142930.1:164173981-164176481 GCF_046866305.1 Octopus bimaculoides | reverse complement strand
ACACGAAATTTTTTTTTTTGGGGGGGGGGGGGGGAGAGGGCCAGTCGATTCGCTCGACCCTAGTACGCAACTAGTACTTAATTTATCGATTCCGAAAAATTGAAAGGCATAGTGGGCCTCTGCAGAATTTGAACTCAGAACATAAAGACAGACGAAATACCGCGCAGCATTTCGCCCGGCGTGCTAACGTTTCTGCCCGCTCACCCGCCTTGAAGGAATTATTATTATTTGCTGACTTGTGGAGTTAAGTCGAACAGCTGTTATTGCATGTGGGTCGAACCCGATTATCTGTCAGGTCCATTGGGAAGACCGTCTCACCACCCACCTTCAGTAAGATAGGGCAAGCGGTGTTCCTGTCAAGCAGCTCTAACGAAAGAAGTTGCATGGTGGACGATACTGAAAGGATGGAGGACAGACACCTTCCACACCGACTTTTTTTAAAGTTCTACGTGGAAAGGAAAATAAGGATGAAGAGAGATGAGCTACCTTCTAGTGAATTTGTAAAACGATGGGTGACTGTGGCAAAAATTGGATTGGTCGAATGACTAATTCCATAGATTCCATGCGTCCATAGATTGAAAAGCAACAATTGGAAGAGAGATCGTGTATTTGGTGGTCAGAGTAATCTTGGTTCCGTAAGGTTTCTTGATTGGCTGTAGCTGGAGTTTTTCTTGTATCAGGAGGACTGTGTCTTTCATACTTTTATCGTAGTTCCTGTTCTCAAAACTGCAATGTGAAACATTCTTCTGCTTTGAAAAGTGACAGTATCTTTTCAGTAAATGAAGTTGTTACTGTTGCTGTTGTCGTTGCTGCTGCTGTTGCTGTTACTGTTATTGTTGTTGTTCTTATATACGCCCCAACTTGGCCATGATCAAGCATACTGAAGATCAAGGTCATTCTAGCAGTAAACAGGCTACTTTTATCCGGACACATCATCGATGCAGCCTTCGCTTTTTCAGCGCAGTGATTTAAGGAAGATTTTCTCGCCTTTTATAGTCGGTGGGGCAACAAAATAAATACCCTCAGGAGAAGGCCTTACCTTTGACCTCCACTTCGTTGATGTTACAATTGCTGGCAAGGCGGCGAGCAGGCAGAGTCGTTAGAACACCGGGGGAAAAGCTTAGTGGCACTTCGTCCATCTTTATTAAGTACCGAGCTAAAATTTCGTGGAGATCGACTTTGCCTTTTATCCTTTCGGGATGGATGAAATAAGTATCATTAGAGCACTGGGGGAGGGGGGTCAATGTAGTCGACTTACCCCATCCTTCGAATTTATTGGGTTGGTGCCGAAATTTGAAACCGATATTGCATTTGCTGGTATTTGCCATACGTCGCAAGGCAAAAAGAAATTCAAATTGATGTATTACTGTGTTGATTAAAGATCTTGATTTTCGAGTCAGACTACGTCAGTCGTGTAATGAGTGTGTGTGTTCCGTCTGAGACAGCCCTTAACGTTGCCGTCCTGCTCCGGCCCGCAAGCCTATACAGGTTCATACAGCTGACCCAAAGGTGCCTCCTCCATAAAAGCTTCTCCTCATTCGTTAGTTACGCTATTGTCAGACGTTGTTATGGTCGTATCGTCTTAAAGTCAACGTCTGTGTCTTTTTTTTTTTTTTTTCTAGATGCATTATTACACGTATGATAAACTTATTCTTTACGCCAATTCTACTCTTTTTTCCTTAAGAAATGAAAAAAACAAAAACAAAAAAACACACACACACAAAACGATAGATTGTGATTTAAATAAGTTCAGGCTATTATTTCCGGCAACGAATGCAAGATATTTACAAACATCTACGTTGACTCCGAAATTCTAAAACGTATGGTGAGCATAAGTAGTGATGCTCTAACTTCGAAGTGCAGAAAGATATAGATAGGTTCAAAGACATACTTTTTAAGACCTCGAATATGCATGTTCATCTATCTATCTATCTATCTATCTATCTATCTATCTATCTATCTATCTATCTATCTATCTATTTATCTATGTGCAATTGTGTATGTATACACATACGTACATGCGTGTGTTACTATAGATGAATAGATGTATCCACGCACACGCATATCCATATAGACACAAATATATACGCTGTTTGCTTGATTAATAAATGTACATACATACACACGTACATGCAGGAATGTATGTATGTATGTATGTATGTATGTATGAAATCAAGCAATCTCACACAAATAACAGGAAAAGAAGAAGATAAAGAGAAAAAAATCACAAAAGTATCTATTAGAAGACTCCACAAAACTAATATACACACATTCAAACAAACACACACACATATACACATACATACACACGCACATATCTATATATGTATGTATGTATATATGTGTACATGTATGTCTATTTATGTGTGTGTGTGTGTGTGTGAATATATCATGAGAAAAAACAAAGAAACAAAAACTACATACCATTAAGGTAAATTATTCAATATCTACAAAACCAGACTGTATCTATTAACCCACCCCACTGGCCCCATCCACCGCC
>NC_142930.1:164156481-164171481 GCF_046866305.1 Octopus bimaculoides | reverse complement strand
ATTATAGAAAGTGTAGGAGAGAAAAACACAAAGGAAGAACAAGAGAAGGAGATAAAATAGAGTTAGTTGTAGAGAACGCATAGGAATTATTAGGATAAAACATAACCCACACATATGCACATCGCAACAGTATACACACACAAAGCAGCGAGGTCAAAATATGGCTGTGTGCATTTATTTGTAGTACACACGTGTTTACCAGAACATGAAAGGCATTCGCTGCGTGATTTTTCCTGCAGGAAAAAATTATTTTTCACACTAAATATTTTGTCTCTAAAAAAAAATCACATTGAGCCGAGATCCGAGGGACGTTCATGGAGAGAAAATATTTCTCTGAAGCAATATCCCACTGTGAAAACCTTTCACACGTTCAGGAGTGTGTTAAAAAATAAATGTACGCATATGTGCACTTGTGTATGCATGTATATAATACATACGCATATATACATGCATACATGTCTCTATAAGCTTGATATAAAAATATATAGAAGCGAATATATATATAAGGGAAAGTCATTCTCTTTTGGTGCCTTACAATTTAACACACTCACCGGTAAAATTTCCACTCATTTACTTAATGATTTTTCTAAAATTTTTGTCGCGTTTTGTAACTATTGAAAAGGTTGCAAGACGCAACGATTATTTTAGAAAAATAAAAAAGAAATAAGTGGAAATTTTACCGGTGAGCGTGTTGAATTATAAGGCACCAAAAGAGAATGACTCTCCCCAGACACATGAACTCACATAAAGAATCTTGCAAACCAAATCCAAAAACGAAATATATAAATATATACACACACACGTAGACACCAACTCTTTTCTCCCGCCTTTATTGAACGTCAAACTAATACATTACATGCGTATGTCCTTTTGATTTTTGTTGTGTTGTCATTTGTAAGTATTTGTTTTAAAATTTTTGATTACCTATATATATATATATATATATATATATATATATATATATATATATATATATATATATATATATATATATATATATATATATAAATTTTGGAATTTATTGCGTTTCGGAATTTTGGAATTTTTTTTTTCGAGAATTCTATTTTTAAATCATTTTGGAATTGATTTTTTTTTCTCTAGTTAATTTTTTAATTTTAGTTAATTTTTGTTTATTTTCAGTTCATTAAAATGGAATGCCAAATCAAGAAAAACGAGCTTTTTCGACACCTTCTTTTTGCTCTTAATCAAGGTTCTAAGGCCACAAAAGCTGCTCGTAACATTTGTGCTGTGTATGGAGAGGGTGCCATAGCTGAAAGAACCGCTCGTGATTGGTATGCCAAGTTCAAAAATGGAAATTTTGACCTCAAAGACGCACCTCGTTCTGGCCGTCGAGTTGAGTTCGATGAAGAGCGATTAAACCAACTTTTGCACGAAAATTCTCGTCAAACGACAAGAGAACTGGCAGAGAAAATGGAATGCTCCCACACTGCTATAGATAAGCATATATCTCTTTTACTCTTTTACTTGTTTCAGTCATTTGACTGCGGCCATGCTGGAGCACCGCCTTTAGTCGAGCAAATCGACCCCGGGACTGATTCTTTGTAAGCCTAGTACTTATTCTATCGGTCACTTTTGGCGAACTGCTAGGTGACGGAGACATAAACACACCAGCATCGGTTGTCAATCAATGCTAGGAGGACAAACACAGACACACAAACACACACATATATATATATATATATACATATATACGACGGGCTTCTTTCAGTTTCCGTCTACCAAATCCACTCACGAGGCTTTGGTCGACCCGAGGCTATAGTAGAAGACACTTGCCCAAGGTGCCACGCAGTGGGACTGAACCCGGAACCATGTGGCTGGTAAGCAAGCTACTTACCACACAGCCACTCATATATATATATATATATATATATATATATATATATATATATATATATATATATATATATATATATATATATATATATTTATTTATTTTTATTTATATTAAGGGCATTACTATACATAAATGCCTCGCGCTAGGAGCGATTCTTAAATCAAAACTACCAAAATAAACACATTGTACCGAACGCAAGGGAATGCAACTCTCGAAGTGAGCCTTTTAAAACCAGACTCAGCTAAGAATCGCTCCTAGCGTGAGGGATTTATGTATAGTAATGTCATTAATATAAATAAATATATTTATAGGGAATAATTAATAAATTGTTCTCTTATGAGGTTTTTCACGCTAACTACTTGATAAATTCTTATAAAGATTTTATCCTATATTTAAATTGTATATATATATATATATATATATATATATAATATATATATATATATATATATATATATATATATATATATATATATATATATATATATATATATATATATATATATATATATATATATATATATATATATATATATATATATGTATATATATATGTATATATATATGTATGTATGTATGTATGTTGTGTGCGCGTGTATATTAAAAAAAACTGTAGACCGTAAATATTCGGTACATTTTTCATGGTTCTTAGCTACGAAAGCACTCGATGCCAGACATTTTGTCGAATGTAATCCAAAGAAGAAAATCAATTCAAAATCTCAAAGACTTGCAACAGAATGTAAAACACATTAAACTGTTTATTCTATTGTCATGTAAATCTTCTCTGAATTGAAATAAACAATGGTAACAACACAACAACAAATTACGAAATAATATGATATTTTATTAGATTTAAGAGCAGTGAAATGACAAAACCTATAGCAAACCGAACTAAATGACTTGTGAGGTTAGTCTGTTACTTACGCGCTTTGAGTTTAATTCCCATCCGATTCGACTTTGCTTCTCATCGTTCAAGTCTCAAAATAAATAGATAAATAATAATAATAATAATAATAATTATGAAAAATATTCAGACAAATACATAACAAAAACACCAGGACTTACAAATATATATAACATACAGAAAATTACACTACTGGGCACTGCACACATCCTACGTAAAACACTTTCAATACAGGAACCATAAGAGCATCACAGCAAACAACAGCACATACCCAAGGCACACAGGGCTGCGCTCGGTAGTGAAGTGAAAGGACGTTATAAAAATAAAACTACTGAATAATAATAATAATAATAATAATAATAATAATAATAATAATAATAATAATAATAATAATAATAATAATAATAATAATAATAATAATAATAATCCTTTGGAACCTCCCAATACAAACAGACAGAAAAATTGGTTCCATCGACCAGACATTATGATCAAGGACTACAACAGAGGAACTTGTCTGTTAATAGATATGTCTTCCCACAAGATCAAAATGTCTCAAGAAAGGAATACGAAAAGCTTTCTCACTCTAAAGATCTGCAAATTAGAATCACAAAAATGTGGAAGCTTAGTACTACGATAATACCAGTAGTAATTGGTGGGTTGGGAATGATAAAGAAGGGAGCTGAGAAGTATATTAAGCAACTCCCTGGTAACTCCAATCTCTGTGAACTACAAAAGATAACCTTGATGGGTACAGCCCATTTACTACGGAAAGCACTCTCTGTCTAAAATGGAATAAATGTGGTGATAATTTTAGCATGCATAGCAAAGCAAAAGTGCCCTTGCTACTCTTGGCCTCCGGAGGATGCCCGGTACTAAGGCAGCTGAAATAAAATTATAATGAAAAGAAACCATAAATGATAATGATAATAACAACGACAACAACAATACTAATAATAATGATGATGATGGTGATGATGATGATGATGGTAGTGTTAGTAGTAGTAGTAGTAGTAGTAGTAGTAGTAGTAGTAGTAATGATGATGATGATAATGATAATAATAATCATAATAATAATAATAATAATAACAATAGTAATAATAATAATAAAAAGATGTGGCATGTTAAAGCGAGAACTGCCCCTGTTATTGTAGATGCCTTAGGTATGATAAAAAGGGATGTCAAAAGCATCTAAATAAGGCCTCAGGAGAACTATTTCTCAGAGAAATTGTGCTGACATGTACTGCCCACATCCTTAGAAAAATCCTGTCCATTTTAAATGTCTGTGTTGTATGACATGAAGATATTTCGCTACTGCTCCTGCCACTTGCCCTTCCCAAGCTTTCAGTCATACTGTAACATCTTTTATCCTTCACTCGCCCTAGGATGTTGGGTGTGTCTTGGCAAGTGATTGTAACAAACATGCAGATTAAAAGTAAAAAATATGATAATAATAATAATAATAATAATAATAATAATAATAATAATAATAATACAAAGACCTGGAAATAGAGATAACTCGAATGTGGAATCTAAAAACAGAAACAATTCCTATCATTAGGTATAATAAAAAAATATTCAGACAAATACATAACAAAAATACCAGGACTTACAAATATATATAACATACAAAAAATTGCACTACTGGGTACTGCACACATTCTACGCAAAACACTTTCAATACAGTAAACATAAGAGCACCACAGCAAACCACAGCACATACCCAAGGCGCACAGAGCTGCGCTCAGTAGTGAAGTGAAAGCACGTTATAAAAATAAAACTACTGAACAATAATAATAATAATAATGTGGACTGTGAGGAAAGTGTCTGTCATCCCCGTAATTGTCGGGGAACGCGGAGTACTAACGACCCAGCTTGAGAAATATGTCAGAGAAATCAGAATTGACATGGGAGCAGAGCAAGCCCAAATAACTGCGCTGCTGGGGACAGCTAGGATTTTGAGATTGGTTCTTGGATGTTGAATGTCTCCCACGATAATTAATGACCAAGTACCAAAGCTTATAATGCATGGAAAGAGACCCTGTGAGACCTCTGGTAACAGGCTTTTGTCCTCTCGCACAGAACCAACCAGAGCAAACAAGACCGAGCGCTCTGAGAAGAAAAACAACAACAACAACAAAAAACAACAACAACAACAAAAAACAACAACAACAACAAAAAACAACAACAACAACAACAACAATAATAATAATAATAATAATAATAATAATAATAATAATAATAATTTTGGCACAAGACCAGCAAATTCGGGAGAGAGGATAAGTCGATATGTATGTATAGGAGAGAGAGAGGGAGAAGAGAGGGAGAAGAGAGGGAGAAGAGAGCGGGAAGAGAGGAAGAGAGAGGGGAAGAGAGGGAGAGAGTGAGAGAACGATAAGAATAATTGAAGTAGTGGGAAATCAAAAAGAACGAGATGTTTAAGTAAAGAGAAAATATGGCGGAGAGATCAAAGAAATTTTTCCGACCTTGTTCACTCGTCGGTTCTCAGAAACAAACTATTATTATCGTATGTGTCTGTGCCTCAATCAGTGTGTAAATATCGCTAAGCACAGGTGTGTATATATGTTAGTGAGTATATAAACTGATATATTATTTACGCATGCGAATTAATAAATTTGTGTTTAAATAATTTGTATAGGTGCATGTGTATCTAGTTGGACATACTTGTATATGGAAATTACTTTCAACAAGATAACATACAACTGCATAACTTATTCATACACAAAAACAAAAATTCGTCCGAAAGTATGCCAAGCAGGAAGTTATATATAAGCGTAGTATACATACAGACTAACAAATGAATTGCACATGCGCAAACACTTAAGCAAGCACACACGCACAGACACATACACCCACATATCTATATTCATTAATAGAAAGGTTTGTCTTATGCATATGTAATATATACGTATGTTTGTATTCATCGGTACATACATACATGTATATATATATATATATATATATATATATACATGTATGTATGTATCGATGAATACATACATACGTTCATATAACATATGCATATATATATATGTATGTATATATATATATATATATATATATATGTATGTATGTATGTATGTATGTATGTATGTATGTATGTATGTATGTATGTAATAAACTACAAGTCATTGATTATTTAAAATTTTGAATCTTTCCAAGGAGAAAATACACGAAGTAACACTTTCTGATACTTTTTAAAACACAAAGTATTATTTTGAATTAAAAAAAAAATTAATTTATTAATAATGAAGAATATTAGTTTCTGATTAGATTCATAATTCATTCGAAGAATGTAAATTAGTTGAGCATTTTGAATAAATGCATATTTACCCAGACGTAAAAAAAATGTAAAAGTTATATCGTATTTTACGTTCAAAATTTGTCTAATGTATTGTGTATTTTTATGAAAATTTAAATTAGAACATGTTCTGAATTTCTTGGAAGTAGCAATCTTTTAAAAACCAGAAGACCAGAATTTTTTCCCCGATATTATAAATTAAAGAACTGGAGTGTTTGTAAATATTGCATATATATATATATATATATGTGTGTGTGTGTGTGTGTGTGTGTGTGTGTGTGTGTGTGTGTGTGTGTGTGTGTGTGTGTGTATGTGTGTGTGTGTTGCAATTCAAACAATCGTGGTGGAAGAATGAATAAACAAATACTTAAATAATAATGATAACTAAGAAGAAATTCTATGTATATTTTAAACTCTTTCTGTTTATTTTCCTTTAAATCTCACCTACTGAAGAATACAAATTTGACCTTTTTGATATTCTCTTTGTGGAAATATTTGTCCTTTTGTCAGAAACATTTGTCTGGGAATATGAGATAAAAGTATAATCCATTTTAACATCCAATCTGCTTCATTTCATTTATTTCATGAAATTTATTGAACTTTGTGTAATAAATTATGTCTGATATTGATTTGCCGGTGTTAAAACGGGGGTAGCTGATGAAGGAAAATGTTCTCTATGTGGCTTGTGTGTTTTCTGTACTCTGATTATCATTATTTTCTTGTCTACGTTTTGTTTGCAATGTCCTGTACCCAGATATGCACCTATACATACAGGTGGATGTAGGTATGCACATACCCGTACGTATATATGCATATACTCATTTACTATTTGTTTATATATATATATATATATATATATATATATATATATAAAGATATATATAAAGATATATATATATATGTGTATATGTATATACATGTGTGTGTGCATACATATATATATGGTTCTAAATTGTGTGCATAAAAGAAGAAGCAAATGAGCCAGACAGGTGAACAAACATGATGTATTAGTTTCGGGCTCAGGAACCATAAAAGTATTTGACGTTTCGAGCCTGACCTCTTCTACAGAAAGGAAAAAGGAGAGAAAGAATTTGGCGAGAGGAAAAAGATGAACAGGAAAACAGTATGTTTGGATTGGCAGTTTCATATATTGAATAAATATTTATGATCAGGCATGTTCGAATGAAACAGAAAAGAAGTAAATAGCAAGGTTACTAAGGAACCGTGGTAGATTTTTCTCATACGCACACGCATACATACATACATACATACATACATACATACATACATACATACATACATACATACATACATGCACAGTATTTATGTATATAGGTCCAGAGTAATCCATAGGCAGGAGAGGTGCAGCCGGAGTGTAGAAAGTCCAAAAGAAAGTCCAAAAGAGTGTAGAAAGGTAGAAAGTCCAGTGGAGAAGTTCGTGAGCGATGAGAAGAGACAGGATCAAATGGTGCGATCACGTGAGCGTGTGATATGTATAGGGAAATTCACAACAAAAAAACAACAGACGAAGACAGGTGGTGTAGAAAACAAACAGATGTATTAGTGTAACGCTCGGGAATTGAAAAAGTCTTTAACGTTTCGAGCCTACGCTCTTCCACAGAAAGGAACACAGAAAGAAAGAAGGAGAGAAACAAGCAGAGAAACAAATGTGTGTAGTTGTTAGCGATCTATCTGCCACGTTCGGCAAAAGAGGTCGATAAAATAACTACCAGGCTCTAAAAACAAAATAAGTGCTGGGGTTAATACATTCGACTAAAAATCCTTCAAGCCGGTGCCCCAGTATAGCCATAGTCTGATGACAAGTAAAAGCTATATGTGTGTGGGGGGTAAATACCGAAATGCTTCTAAAACAAAGTTTGATTCTTAATATGCAAATATGTGTCGCATTTCCCAGCGGCCATTACGGGATCAGACTTGACACAAAACACTCTCGACATTGACACACGGAACAATGGCGGCCAAAGACGTGTCACATGTTCAGTTAAAGCTGTATCGGGCATTTCTGGGTATTGTACGTGTGCGTTTGTTTGTTTTTTGTGGTCGTTTCTCTGCACTGACTTCCTTCCATTTAAAACGTTAACACGAAGCTTACACTAACAAAACGAATGAAACTAAACAACAGGAAGTTGTCAACAATCGCTAATTACCATCGTCTTTTTCGTGTTTGATTATCATTTCTAATTCTTTGCGTTTATTTTCACTTTTTGCTGTTTCTCATCTTTGTATTTTCTTTGTATTTTCTTGTTACGTTGTTTTTATCTGAAATCTGGCTATTAATGCTTGTTATTGTAATTCATGCCTTATGCTGTCTGTTTTCATCTTTCATGTTATGATGTTGCTCTAATTACTGTTGTTGTTGTTGTTGTTTTCCAATATATTCCTAGCTGGACTCTGGTCATCTCTCTGGCGATCAAGTATTCACGACAGAGGATGAGCAAACTAGCTCGAAACCGGATCGCTCTCACGATCCTATCGTCTGCTGGAGGATGTTAGAGGTTTGCTCCTCTGTTGGCAATATATATGTACAGAGTGCAATGCTGCACGGATAACCAGCTGGCGGAAGATCTGCCTGGGGGTTAAACTAGTGATAACATGGAACAGCCACATTGATGTGACGATTAATTTACTTGTTAGTATAGTTACAATTCTCATTTTTTATTGAGATTTTACAACTGGTTATTTTGCTTGTTGCAAATCAGTGACCGATGATCACGTTTTCCCCCTCTAGTTTCAGCTCAGAGCTGCGGCCATGCTGGTGCACCACCGTTTTGCTACACTGTTATTACTGGGAGCCTCCTCCAATATGTGGCGCCTGGTGAAGAATGGGGTTTGATGTAGCTGCCCTCATTTGCACCTCTTGCCGTGAGGTAGGTTCATCTGGGACTCTCGACAGGAAGAGGTCCAGCTTTGATTTAAAAACGCCTACATCTACTTTGTGCAGGTTCCTCAGGCTCTTTGGGAGAATATTAAAAAGTTCTGGGCCCCTGAAACCCAAACTGTTGCAGTAACTGGTCCTGAAGCGCGATGGTGTTGCTGGGATCTTTGGCACTATGGAGTATCGTCCTGTTCTGGCATTGGTGTAGCTTGGCTGAAGCTTTGCTTAATAAGAGAATATCTATGATGAACGGACTCCAACGAGGCTGGTATTGGTCTCTGTCGGCAAGATCTATGTAATAAGATCAATAAAAAGAATAGAGTGAAATAGTCATTATAGGAGGCGCATTAGATATGATTTAAAAAAAAACAATATTAAGACAAATACATAACAAAAACACCAGGGCTTACGAGTATATATATAACATACAGAAAATAACACTGCTACGCACCGCACACGTCTTACGGGAAACACTTTCAATTCAGGGAAAATAAGAGCACCACAACAAACCACAGAACATAACCAAGGCACTCAGAGCTGCGCTCGGTAGTGCAGTGAATGCACGTGATAAAAATAAGACTACTGAATAATAATAACAACAGCATTAATAATAATAATGGTTTCGAATTTTGGCACAAGGCCAGCAATTTCGGGGGAGGGGGTAAGTCGATTTACATCAACCCCAGTGCTCAACTGGTACTTATTTTATCGACCCCGAAATGATGAAAAGCAACGTGAACCGCGGCAGAATTTGGACTCAGAACGTAAAGACAGACGAAATTCCGCTAAGCATTTTGTTTATCATCATTTTGTCTATCAGCTTGCCGCCTTGATAATAACAACAACAACAACAACAACAACAACAACATCACCAACAATAATAATAATAATAATAATAATAATAATAATAATAATAATAATAATAATAATAATAATAATCTTTTCTACTCTAGGCACAAGGCCCGAAATTTTGGGGGAGTGGCTAGTCGAGTAGATAGATCCCAGTACGCAACTGGTACTTTATTTATCGACCTCGAAATGATGAAAGGCAACGTGAACTGCGGTAGAATTTGGACTCAGAACGTAAAGACAGACGAAATTCCGCTAAGCATTTTGTCTGGCGGGTTAACGAGTCTATCAGCCTTAATATTAATAATAATAATAATAATAATAATAATAATAATAATAATAATAATAATAATAATAATAATAATAACAACAACAACAACAACAACAACAAGAACTTCACTACTACCACCAATAATAATAACCTCCCAAATAGTGGAGTTGTCTTTTCTCGTTTGCATGAATCTAGCAGTCAGCTAGATAAATGCAGTCCCACCCCTAAACATCAACAGCTACAAAAATTAATATAAATGCAAATGAAATAACGAGTCCAGTCTTGTATCAAAAAGTCATCACCAGAGAAAATAATACATAACCCCTCCCCCTTTTTTATGTTTTCGATCCATTAAACATCAAGGCAGAAGGAAGGGGCATTGACTTTCTTTTGGTTGGATATAAGGTGCGGGTATCATACGTCTTGTCTTAAACAATACATGAGCGAGTAAGAAGGCTTGCGCGGCCACATAACTTTTAACAATATAACGTCCTTTTGTAGTCTCGCTCTAAAGATGTCTGTAACAGTAGCTACAACGAGGCATGTAATGTGTGAGAACATGAAGAAAAACAATACTAAAAATAACAGCAACAACAACAACAACAACAACAAAAGCGACTGCTTCGTTGAAACGTTTTAACATATCCGTGACAATCTAAATTTTGTCCGTAACAATCATTTCCTTCGCGACATCATTTGTAGTCAGAGTGAAACAGAGAAAATGATTAAATGCTACAAGACATTTAGAATAGCAAGGAGAATGGTCTCCGACAAAGGTATAAGGCCGCATAGTTTGGGTGGGGAGGGGCTTTACCCAATTTAGGGACCCTTCCCCACTCCTCGCCAGTATTTGGTTGATATTTTACTTAATCACTTCCGGAAGGTTGAAAGGGAAAGTTGACCTTGATGAGGTCATCACGCAGAACGCAAAGGGACGTAACTACACATTGCAATAATAACAAGAAGAATCATTTCTTACTAATGGCACAAGGCCTGAAATTGCATCAATCCCCAGTATTTCACTGGTACTTAATTTATCGACCCCGAAAAGATGAAAAGCAAAGTCGACTTCGGCCGAATCTGAACTCGGAACGAAGCCACGGGCGAAATACCGTTAAGCATTTCGCTCAGTGTGCTAACGATTCTGCCATATCGCCGCCTTAATAATAATAATAATAATAATAATAATAATAATAATAATAATAATAATAATAATAATAATAATAATAATAATAATAATAATAATAATGGTTTCAAATTTTATCACAAGGGCAGCAGTTTTTTTGGGGGGTGGGGGGACGAGTCGATTACATCGACCCAAGTGTTCAACTGGTACTTATTTTGTTTAACCCCGAAAGGATGAAAGGCAAAGTCGAACTCGGTGGAATTTGAACTCAGAGTGTAGCGACCGGTGAATTCCGTCCAGCGTGCTAACGCTTCTAATAGCTCACTGCCTTTATAATAATAATAATAGTAGTAGTAGTAGTAGTAGTAGTAGTAGTAGTAGTAGTAGTAGTAGTAGTAGTAGTAGTAGTAGTAGTAGTAATAGTAACAATAATAATAATTATTATTTCTGATATAAGCACAAGTCCAGTAATTTTGAGGGGAAGGATAAGTCCGTACTGTGAAACCGAATACTTTTATGATGCTTTATTTTATGGACAACGACGGCATGGGGGTATGGGTGGCTTATCTGGTATTCCTGGAAGAAATCTGTCCAGACTCCGTTTAAAGGTGTCGGGATCCTTTTCCTCTTTGATCAGTTTTGGGACAATGTTAAACAGTGCAGGACCTATTGAGGGAAAAGAAATTGTATCGCAGTGTACCTATATGTTGTGATCCTGAATTGGGAAGGCGACGTATGGCGCGTGGTCCCAGCCTTGGATGAACCTTAGTACTAATGTTCAGGTCGTTTGGGCAATGCTGTCGGTATATTCTCCACATCGAAATGTTATATACATATATAAGCATACATACGTACAAGCATGCATATATATACATATATATATATATATATGTGTGTGTGTGTGTGTGTGTGTGTGTGTGTGTGTGTGTGTGTGTGTGTGTGTGTGTGTGTGTGTGTGTGTGTGTGTGTGTGTGTGTGTGTGCGTGCGTGTGTGTGTGTGTGTGCGTGTGTGTATTGACATATATACATATATATACATACATGCACGTATGTATTACAGTATAGTTTTCTGATCAAAAGCACAGTTTTTCCCTCAATACACACATATAAAAGTATATCCTTATGTGCCTTTATCAGGCAAAGGTAAAATATTTTCTCCCCCCCCCCATCCCGCACACTCATGCTCACATAAATCTGCATTGATCTATGCATACATGTATACGTACATAGGTTTCAATGCATACGTAATTACATGTATATCATTATCATTCCTCTTAATCATCATCGCACGCACCACCACCACCACCACCACCACCACCACCACCACCATGATGATGATGATGATGATCATCATCATCATGACAATGTCTTTGAAAATTGCTTTTCCAACCATCTTTCGTTATCATCGCCATCTCCATAGAAATAGGCGATGCGTTTGCACTGCTTGCGAGAAGTGCTGCATAACTAAGAACCAATTTAAGTCTCAGACTGCCTCCAGGCGAAATACATAAATATACTAATAAATAAATAAATAAATAATGAAGAAAACCAAGGAAGGAAGGAAGGAAGGAAGAAGGTAAGAAACGAAGGAAGAGAATTGAAAATTGGAGAGAAAGATATCGAATAAGAATATCGTAATAATAGCATTAAGGATTAAATGGAGAATGTATGTCTGTATGCATGTATGGATGTACGTTATTTATATATATATGTTAGGTATGTATGTAGGTATGTATGTAGGTACGCATGTATGCATGTTATGTGTGTATGTATGTATTTATGAATGTATGTATATATGTATAAATTTATTTAGGCAATCTCTCTCTCTCCCTCTCTTTCTCCCTATATATATAGGGAGAGAAGAGAGAGAGAGAGAGAGAGAGAGAGAGAGAGAGAGAGAGAGAGAGGCAGACAGAGAGATAACGGATAGATAGATAGATGCTTAAAGATACACACGATACACACGTATATATGTATATATGCACATACACACACATACATATATACATATATGTATACGCATACGTACTTATACAATACACACACACACACACACACACATGCGCACTCATATATTTACATTAATACACAAACGCATACATACATGTACATACATGAATGCGATACTTACATACATATATATACATATCAAAACCATAAACACAGCGTACAAAGTGTAAATGGTAGAAGATTTTTCTGTTTGTTGTCACCACATTGACCTCGATCACAGCTTGTCTGCTGCGGGATCAGAACCATTGCCCTCTCGGGGAATACTTTCTGTTTCATTTGTAGTATGCACGCCTCCTCCATCTAAATAGATGCTTAGCCTTTGGTGCTGTTATTCGCACGGCGATGAGAGCGGCCATTTTTTTTTACATGGTAGTAGTAGTAGTAGTAGTAGTGTTTGTGGTGGTGGTGGTGGTGGTGGTGGTGTAGATTCTGGTATTGTGTTCCTGATCACGCTGATTAGCCTGAAGCTAAGGTTGATTTTGCTGACCTGCCATTCAAAGCATTCCAGCCATGGACTGGGTTTGTATGGACGTACGTAAGTACGTATATATGTAAGCATGTATGTACGTATGTATGTATGTATGTATGTATGTATGTATGTATGTATGTATGTGTGTATGTATGTATGTATGTATGTATGTATATATGTATGTATGTAAATATGTATGCAGGTATCTATCTATCTATCTATCTATCTATCTATCTATCTATCTATCTATCTATCTATCTATCTATCCAAATGACATATATGTGTATGTATATATATGTGTAAGTGTGTGTATGTGTGTATGTATATGTATTTGTGTGTGTAGGTTTATGTGTGTGCTTGTGTGTGTGTGTGTGCATGTATATGTATATGTGTTTAAACGAATTCTTATTTTTTCATCTTATAATATTGAAGGAGACGCATAAAAAAAAAATCAATGGTAACAATATTTATGACGACAACGTGGAGGACAAATAATTATGATGATGATGATGATGATGATGATGATGATGATGGTGGTGGTGGTGGTGGTGGTGATGGTGTAGGTGGTTTTGATGGTGGTGGTGGTGATGTGGATGATAAGGATGACGAGGACAATGATGATAAAGATAACGTTGAAGAAAATGTTGGTTGTTGAGGTGATGATGTTGATGATGATGATGATGATGATGATGTTGATGACGATGTTGATGACGATGATGTTGATGACGATGTTGATGATGTTGATGATGATAAAGGATTTGTTGATGATGTTGATGATGATGATGATGATAAAGGATTTCTGATATTAGCAAAAGGTCAGTTAGTTTGCCGGTATAAGGATGGTGAACGAAGGGGGCGAGGGTTGTAGTTGAATGAAGTGACCCCTGTTACTTGACTTGTAATTACTTCATCGAACTGAAGGGTGAAAAGTCCCCGTCAACCCCGATGGGATTTGATCTCCGAATGTAACAAAAAAACAACAAAAGAAAACAGAAAATAACGAGAGAAAATGAAAAAAGAATTGGATGCCAAAAAATATGATCCCCCAAGGCATGTATCCGTTAAATATATCGTTTCAAGCGAACACTGCTCTGACGACGACGACGACGACAACAACAACAACAATAAAAAAATCATTATAATATTTCTGCTTAATTTTGACACAAGGTCAGCAAGGTTTTAGGGGAGAAGACAGTCAATTACGTAGTACTTGACCGGTGTATTATATTTATTGATGGCGAAGGGATCAACGGAAAAGTCGACCTCGACGAAATTTCACTCGAAACTCAAAGTCGGAATAA
>NC_142930.1:164136232-164153732 GCF_046866305.1 Octopus bimaculoides | reverse complement strand
TGCGTGTGTGTGTGTGTATTGGATCATAAATCGCACCTCATACACAAGGTAACTTATCGGTAACGTACGTTCACTTTCACAATGTTTGTTGGGTGTTTGATTAATGAGAGATGGAAGATGGAAGATACGAGAACGTTTATTGATCACTACATTGTTGTTTAGCCCCAGGTCAGTTTTGGTCGAAAAAACCCATTATCAAGAATTTTCTAGTTTCTCTGCATATTAAGGACTACATTGTCCCATGTGTTCTCCCGGACGAGTGTATAATGAGGAAAAATTTGACTCCTTTTTTTGACAGTCCTAGCAACCATTTAAACCAGAGGTTTCCAGCATGGGCTTTACGACTCCCAGGCGGTCGCTGGGTATGTTGAAGCGGAGTTTAGGCTTTAGGAGAGGTAACATAATTAATAGTAAATTTTGCCTGTAGTTGTAATTACATTAAACCTGATAAAAATTAGCAATGGTTATTAAAATATAATGAGATCTCATCAAGCAGAAACTTGTAATGTATAAAGTCAGTTGACAACTTTTGACTTTATTCATTTTATATCATTTTACTGTTAAAAGCTTATACAATCCATTTTAGAGTAAGATTTATAAAATTATAATGCATGTTAAGTTAGTTTAGTCGTGATATCAGGCGCAGGAGTGACTGTGTGGTAAGTAGCTTGCTTACCAACCACATGGTTCCAGGTTCAGTCCCACTGAATGACATCTTGGGCATGTGTCTTCTACTATAGCTTCGGGCCGACCAAAGCCTTGTTTGGAAACAAGCCCGTCGTATATATGTATATGTGTATATGTGTGTGTGTGTGTGTGTGTGTGTGTGTGTGTGTGTGTGTGTGTGTGTGTGTGTGTGTGCGTGTGTGTGTGTTTGTCCCCTTTGCATTGCTTGACAACCGATGCTGGTGTGTTTATGTCTCCGTCATCTAGCAGTTCGCCAAAAGAGACCGATAGAATAAGTACTAGGCTTACAAAGAATCAGTCCCGGGGTCGAATTTGCTCGACTAAAGGTGGTGCTCCAGCATGGTCGCAGTCTAATGCCTGAGACGAGTAAAAGATGAAAGATGAAAGATATATGTTAGTGGAGTTGTTGTTGTTGTTAATTGTTGTCTCTGCCGATGCTGTCACTGGTAGCATCGATGTTTATATCAACGTTCGTGCTCGTCGCTGCCATCGTTGTCATCGTTGTCATCGTTGTCGTCGTCGTCGTCGTCGTCGTCGTCGTCGTCGTCGTCGTCGTCGTCGTCGTCGTCGTCGTCGTCGTCGACGTCGTCACCGTCGTTGTCATCGTTGTTGTTTTAGTTTAGCCCCGGGTCAGCTCTGAGCGAGCAAACCCATGATCAAAAGTAGTCGTTGTGATTGTTTGCTATTGTTTAACAAGCCCCGGGTTAGCTATTATCAAAGAAAGACCTTTCAACCGTGACCAATCCGTCTGTTTTTCTCTCATAATGTTTCTAAGACTACCCATTATCCAATATGCCCCTCCATTATTTATTTATTCATTTATTTATTTATTTATTTATTTATTTATTTATCGAGATGATAGGGAGTGAATTGAAACAGACATGGTGCTCCGTAAAGTGTAACGCCGTGTTGTATGGCATATTGCGGGGTGTGACATGACGGGGCCTGGGTTTCGTGTTCCCAAAATGGCGGATTACATAACGGATGATTGTATAATGTGATTCATATAATGGATGCGTGATGATGTTTTCGCTATGGCGTCCAGTGATGTGATGTTTGATATGGGGTGATGCATTGAACTGCTTAGTATGGCCGCGTGACGGCGCGGTGTTGGACTTTTCTATGCCGTATCATAGCTTGGCGTGGTCGTTGGGTTTTTAAGGTGTGGCGTGGCCTTGTCCGGCTTAGCCTGATGGTGTGTGATTAGTATTGCGGGCGATGGCATAGCGTGGTGATGCTGGTGGTTGGCGTGTTGGCGGTAGTGGTGTTAGTGTTGGTGTTGGCGGTGGTGCTTTTCGTATGGTGTTTGGTGCGTGGTAAAAATAACGGTGGCATTAGTTCGGCGTTTGGTACGGTGTACTCTGGCGTGGTATGATGCGATATAGTGGGAGTGGGTGGGATGGTAGTGTGATGGTGATGGTGATGACAATAATTTTGGTGATAATAGTCGTGGTGGTGGAGATGGTAGTGGTGGTGGTAATGGTTGTGGTGGTGGTGGTGGTGGTGGTGGTGGTGGTGGTGGTGGTGATGGTATTAGTGGTAATGGTAGTGGTGGTGTTAATAATGTTGGTAGTAGTGGTGGTGGTGGGCTGGTAGTGGTATGGTAGTGGTGCTGATAGTGGTGGTAGTGGTTGATTGTAGTGGTGGTGTTGGTGGTAATAGAAGCTGTGGTGATGATGGTAGAGGTGGTGGTCGTGGTGATCTGGTGTTAGTAATGGTGTTGTTGGCAGTGGCAGTGGTGGTGGTGGTGGTGGTGGCATTTACTTATATTGTCAGTGTGTATATGTTGTTATTGTATATGAAGTGTTGGCGGTAGTATTTTATTCCGTGTAATGTGCCACAGAGTGGTGCAACTAGCTAGGAGTATTAGTAGTAAGAAGGTAGTGGTGGCGATGGTGGTGGTAGTAACGATGGTAGTGATGATGGTGGTGGAGATGGTAGTGGTGGCAGTGGTAATGGTAGTGTTGGTGGTGGTAGTGGTTCTGGTGGTGGTGGTAGTTCTGGTGGTAGTGGTTATGATAGTGATGGTGGTGGTGATGTGATAGTGGTGGAGATGGTAGTGTTGGTGGTGGTTATCGTTGTGGTGTTGGTGATGGTGGGGGTGATGGTATGGTGGTGGAGGTGATGGTGATGGTGGTGGAGATGGTAGTGGTTGTTGTGTTAGTGTTGGTAGTGGTTGTGTTTGTGGTGGTGGTGGTGGTGATGGTGATTGTGGTGGTGGTGGTGGTGGATGTAGGAATGGTTGTGGTTGTAGCGATGGTTGTGGTGATTGTCGCTCTGCTAGTAACGGTGGCGGTGGCTATGGTGGTGGTGGTGGTAGTGGTGGTGGTGCTGGTGGTGTTGGTGTTGGTGGTAGTTATGGCTTCGTGTTCGTGTTGTTCTTGTTGTAGTGTGTGTGTGGTGGTACTTGTAGTGACCGTCGTGAACATAGTCACCATGGCGGCGGCGGCGGCGGTGGTTTTTTGCCGGTTGTGGTGGCGAAGAGGTGGAAGTCGTTGTTGCTGGTGGCGATGGCGGTAATAATAGATAATGATGCTGATGGCGATGACGATGATGATAGTCCGCGCGGTCATTGTCACCAGCGTGTTGGTGGCGGCGGCGAGGACGGCGGGCGGCAGTTGACAGTCATGGATAATTTCAGTGGAGGAGGGGAGTCGGTAGATCGGAGGGATCGGTGGGCGTGTTGTTGGCGAAAGAAGCGCGGTGGGGAAGGCAAAGCGAGAGGTGGGGTTGGGGAGAACCAGGGTGAGAAAAAAAAGTATATTAGGGCAAAGCAAAAGAGCGCAAATGGCTTGGGAAGTGTTTGGCTACGATAGTTCGCTCGTTCATTCACGGTCTTTTGCGCACCCCCCTCCATCACAACCCCCCCCCCCCACCGGCTAACCCCCTCCTTCATGCTGTTCTATTTGTGTTTATTTCATGCTCTTTTCTATTGTTGTTTAATGAAACAGAAAGAATAATGAGCTGTTGGGCCCTCGACTGGCAATGAAACTGGTACAAACTGCAAAAGACAATAAGTGGGGAATAAATAAATTAAGGGATAAACACATAAAAGTCAAAATTGAAAACAGAATATGCGTGTGTGTGTATGTATGTATGTATGCATGTATGTATGTATGTGTGTGTATGAACGAGTGTGTGCATGTATGTATGTACGTACATAAGTACGCATGTATGTACGTACGTACGTACGTATGTATGTGTGTATGTATGTATGTATGTATGTGTGTATGTATGTGTGTGTGTGTATGAACGCGTGTGTGTATGTATGAAAACATGCAAGCGTGTATGTATGTTCGTGCGTACATATGTATGTATGTATGTATGTATGTATGTATGTATGCATGCGTGTACGTATGTGTGTGTGTAAGTACGTACGTACATGCGCATTTGTATATATGTATATAAGGAAATAAGGAAACGCACACACACACACACGCATATATATATATATATGTATATATATATATATATATATATATATATATATATATATATATATATATATATATATATATATATATATATATGCATGTATGTGTGTATTGCTGCGTATGTATGTGTATGTATGTATGTAAGTATGTATTCATGTACGTACTTACATAGATGTGTGTGTGTGTGTGTGTGTGTGTGTGTGTGTGTGTGTGTGTGTGTGTGTGTGTGTGTGTATGTGTAAGAAAGCAGAAATGGTGAATATATGTGGTGGGAAATGTTCAGAGAAGAAATTGAGGAATGGGGGAGGGGTGATAGGGAGAGAAAGAATGTATATACAATATATATATACATATATATACTTGTATACAAACATATATACATATGTACGTACATAGATACATGCATGGTACATACATACATACATACACACACGTACATTACTTGCATACATCATACATACACATTTATATGAATACATATAAGTCTGATATATATATATATATATATATATATATATATATATATATATGCATATGAAGAAATTTATCTTCATATATATATATATATATATATATATATATATATATATATATATATATATATATATATATATATATATATATATATATATATATATATATATACATAAATATATAAACATACATGCATCATATACACACACACTCAGATGACGGGTTTCTTTCAGTTTCTTTTTACTAAATCCACTCACAAAGCTGTGGTCATCCCGGGGCAATAGTAGAAGGTGTTTGTGCAAGGTGTGTTGTGATACTGAATACCTACATAATGTTGCATATGTATGTTTATGTGTATATGTTCTTTTTTGTGTGCATGTCGGTATGCATGTTTGTGTGGTTAAGGATGTTAAGGAGAGAGAGAGAGAGAGAGAGAGTGAGAGAGAGAGAGAGAGAGAGAGAGAGAGAGAGAGAGAGAGAGAGAGAGAGAGAGAGAGAGAGAGATAAAGAGAAAGAAAGAATCTATGAAATGTAAAAGGGTGACTAATTCTGCGTTCAAGATAATTTTGTTGTGTGAAAACCAGTCACTGTTGATTAAAAACCACGTTTAGAAGTATCTAAAACCGCGACCTGGTTTCTTTCCGGTTTTGGTTGACCATATTACTTTACTTCTCTCACGCAGATGAAATAATTGAGTGAGCCACGAGCGAAACAGCTTCTCATATCCTTCACCCTTGCTGTTGCTCTCTGTACAAGACAAACGTCTCCTCCACATGAAAGTGCTTACTTTACCTATTTAAGCCCTTCGTTCCTTATGGATCATAATCCATCGACAAATTTTCTTTATCGTTCTCAAATCTGGACTATCTGTCATCAATTCTTTTGCTACTTTGTTTTCTTCTAGGTAAGGGGTGTTGGCCTTACGCAAATCCATTTTTACCGCTGAGAAGAGATTTTCATATTAGTCTGGCCTCTATCTTTTTACCTGTCCAGCATGGAGGTCCTATCAGAGAGTTGTACTCCGCTTGTATAGCTCTCTGCGTCATCGAGACAAGCAAGCAACCACATTGCAAGAAGGCCTGGACATTGTGGTAGCCATTTAAGTACTACTGATAATATGCTTGGTTAAAGCATGAGCATCACAGCGCCTTCTATCCGTTGCCCTCGCTGTTGCTTTCTGTACAAGACACATGTCTTCTTATTAGAGTAAATACCTCCGATAAGACACTTGGATAAGGCATGAGCTTTGCAGCATCCGATATCTTTTCCCCTTCCTGTTGCTTTTACGTCTTTATATTAGAATACCAGTTATAGACTAGGCAAAGTATGGCTGATATACGCACAGACATTACATTTAAGTAACAAGCGATAAAGAAGAGAGGAGGTTATGCGACTGACAGACAACAAGCAGAAACGGTGCAGTTTGTGCCCATTGATGTGATGTGCTGAGTCGTTCGACTGTATTTCCTACTTCCTGCGATGTTATCTGCTCCCTCGAACCAACAAACCATTCGTAATAATGCAGCGAAGGTGTAACGGAAAGACCGATGGTATTTGTTGCAAACCGTACAACCATCAAACAGATTCTCGTGTGTGCAGAACGGTGTTCGATTTTTCGATTTCCAATGAGAATAGACTTATTTCTCATTGATTGTTAAAGCTCTTTCTGCCCTTTCGAAAGGAATAAACGCCACTCAGTGACGATTATTCTATATATGTATGTGTCTGTGTGCGTGTTTTATCTTTTACTCGCTTCGGTCATTGGACTGCAGCCATGCTGGGGCATCACCTTCAAATATTCAGACGGCCAGGTCAACCCAAGAAGGCGATTTTTTAAAAACCGAATACTAATTATATATCGATATCTTTTGCCGAACAGATAATGTACGAGGATGTAAAAACACCAACTCTGATTGTCAAACTGTAGAGGGGGAACCCATCTCTTTCAGAGTTCGATTGCCGAAACTTTAAGTCACGCGCTGCAAAGTCAAACTGTCTTAAATGATAATACATATATCTACCACCAAATGCGTTGAGTGCCTTTTTTCTTGGTCCACACATTCGTATGTATGTATGTATGTATGTATGTATGTATGTATGTATGTATGTATGTATGTATGTTATGTATGTATATTATCTATGTATATTATCTATGGCATTAAGTAGGAATAGCGCATCAGTGATCTTGAGATATTGGAAAGCTGTCGGTATAGAAGCTCTTGTGTTGAAGCAAAGGCTCAGATGGAGTGGTCATGTGGTCAAGATGAAAGATTCAAGGATGCCAAAATAACTCTTTTAGCTAAAGGAGAACGACCTCCACATAAACCAAAAAAGAGATATAAAGACTTGCTGAAGGCTTCCTTGAGAGATGCTAGCATCTCTGCTGACACATGGGAGGGCATAGCTATTGACCGTAGCAGGTGGAGAAGGATTTTGTATGAAGGAACAGCTACTTTTGAGAAATCTTGAGTTGAGCATGAGAAAGTAAGGAGGGATGTCAAGAAGGGCATCGCTTTTGCACTTCCAGATGGTAAGGGTCTTCCTATAACGCGGACATGCAGTGTCTGTGCAAGACCCTGCCTCAGTAAAGCTGGACTCAAGAGTCATCTTTGTAGTCATAAAGCGAGACCGATGACTGACAAGCACGCCGCTGGTGGTGTTGCTGCACACCATACCAATCATATCTGTCAGGCATGTGGAAGGGTGTGTGATTCAGTGGGAGGACTTAAACGATATGCAAAGGTACATGCAGCCCAATTACAATTACAGCCGGCTATTGTCGGTAAAGGTTTTAGCTGCCAATTCTGTAGAAGACGATGTGGATTTTAGCTGGGCTAAAAGGTTACATTCGATCACAGCACCGATAACGGTTATGCTTCGTGCAATGGTCATACTCGATAACAAGGGGCAGCCATCGTATTATGTATGTATGAATATGTACATGCCAGTAAATATGTATATATGTGCGTGTATGCACATTCATATATATATATATATATATAAATAAATATATAAATATATATATATATATATATATATATATATATATATATATATATATATATATATATATATATATGCACGTACATACATACAAGCAAACATATATATACACGCATATTTATATATATGCATATATATGTAATATATATATGTACGTATTTATATATATATATATATATATATTTGTGTATGTGTGTGTGTGTGTGTGTGTGTGTGTGTGTGTGTGCTTGTGTATGTGTGTGTATATATCCAAATTATTTATAATTTAACATTTGATTTTTGCATAGCATATATATACGATGCCAAGAATAACGATTATAATCCGGTGGAGCATATTTTTTTGAACGTGTGCTGGTCATTATCTATATAGTTTTGCCAATGTTATTCTCATCTCCCCCATCAACTGTGGACCACAAACTGTGAAATAAGACCAGTATGAAAAGTTAACCATTGTTGCATGGAAACATTGTTAACCTGTTAGCTGGATACAATAGGATTAATTGCACATATAACAGTAAACCGAACCCATCATCAGTATACAACTACTAGACAACAATATCCTGTGCAATTATTAGCAATGACTCAGAAAGGCTCAAGCGCATCCAGCCAGATTATAAGGTGATTGCGAATAAATTAATAAACAACTAATATGTATTAAGTGCTTTTTTTTCTTTTTCTTTTTCTATTCAAACAACATCCAGTTTGTAATGCAGTAATTGATGAGCTGCAGAGAAAAGCAATGAATACCTAATTTGGGATATGGTACAGCCACGTGAAAGAAAGATCTAAGCTGAGAGCAAAAAAAAAAAAAAAAAAAAAAAAACCACGCCCTTCTTTCACTGCGCCGTTTGGGTGGTCACAAACGAAACTTGCTTGATTTGGTTTGTTAACTTCATATACAACTGAGAGTCCCCTAAAAAAAAAAGAGAGAGAAAAAAAAGAAGAAAAAAATGTATTGCAGAAGACACATCGTTCCTTAACCCAAATTCTTTGATAGCTTTCTTTTACCTATAATATCTTATATTTTATTTATTTTAGTAATTGGAATGCGGCCATGCTGGAGCACCGTCTTAGTCGAACGAATCACCACAATTATTTTTGTTTTTTAAAGTCTGGCACTTGTTCTACTGGTCACTCGTTATGTTATGTTGCAGACACGTAAACAAACCAACGCCAGTTCTGAAGCGGTGGTGGGGGACAGATTCAAAATACAAACAGAATGACAAGAACATATGTACGTACGTATATATATATATATATATATATATATATATATATATATATATATATATAATGTGTGTGTGTATGTGTGTGAGTGTGTGTGTCATTTTCTTTCTTCGGATTTCAGTAAGTGAACCGAGGCGATATAGTGCACCGCCCTCTGATCATCCACGAAAGATACAAAATATAAGTGGACAATAACGAACAAGAGAAGTGGACGCAGCAAGACAAGAAATCCGCAGGGTATTTTTGTTCCGGTGTACCAGTTCTCACAATTACGTGTTTGTGCATATATTCTTTGTAATTCTTTCTCCGAAGAACGTACACAGTGGTGAGAAAATCCACAAAAACTGTGGCTCTTCTAACGAAATCACTTGCAATGTTTGTTCCTTCTCGAATTAAAGACACTTCCTTTTCATTCTCACCGTCAGAAATGTAGGAGACCACAAACTGAATTTGTGCACATACATACAAGATTCCATAAATTACCTTTAGAGGTTGAAAAATACAGAAAGAAAAAAATTTTAATTAAGGTTAACTCAGTAGAGTTTATTGGAGCCAAGTAAGTTTTATTAGAAAATTGACAACACTTTTACGGAGACCCCATCGTATCTAGACGATAAAATGCAAGAGACTGTGAAGTTGTAAAAATAATTTAGGCGCAGAAGTGGCTGTGTGGTAAGTAGTTTGCTTCCCAACCACATGGTTCCGGGTTCATTCCAATGCGTGGCACCTTGGGCAAGTGTCTTCTACTATAACCTCGGGCCGACCAAAGCCTTGTGAGTGGATGTGGTAGACGGAAACTGAAAGAAGCTCGTCGTGTATATGTATATGTATATATGTATGTGTATGTATATGTTTGTGTGTCTGTGTTTGTTGCCCTCCCCCACCATCGCTTGACAACCGATGGTGGTGTGTTTACATCCCCGTAACTTAGCGGTTCGGCAAAAAAGACCGATAGAATAAGTACTAGGCTATATTTTCGCTCTCCGTTTTATTTTGGTTCTCTCTCCGTTTTTTTTTTCTCTCTCAATCCTACTTTCTGTCGAAGAGCATAGGCTCGAAACGTCAAAGACTTTTTCATTCTTCCCGGGCGTCAAACTAATCCACCTGCTTGTTGTTCCTTCATCTGTCTTCCTCTTTTGCTTTCTGTAAATTTGAACTATATATATATATATATATATATATATATATATATATATATATATATATATATATATATATATATATATATATATATATATATATATATATATATATATATATATATATATATATACATATACATATACATATATATATATATATATATATATATGTGTGTGTGTGTGTGTGTGTGTGTGTGTATACTCACAAAAATATATATTCATTTAGGTATACATTCGTATGTCCGTATATATATATATACATACATATATATATATATATATATTTTTATATATATATATATATACATATATATATATATACGTACATATAAATATATTTATATTGTGTGTATGCATGTGTGTGTGTGTGCGTGTATTTGTCTGTGTGTGTGTCTGTATTTGCGCTTTGTATTTGTCTCCCACCACCGCTTGAGAACTGGTGTGGTGTTAGTGTGTTTACATCCCCGTTATCTAGCGGTTCGGCAAAGCAGACCGATAGAAAAACAGAAGTACTAGGGTCAATCCATTCAAATAAAAATTCTTCAAGGCGGTGCCCCAGCATGGCCGCAGCCTAATGACTGAGACAAGTAAAAGATAAAAGATAGTAAACAGCATAAACAAAGATTTCGTTTTTGTATTAGGTTCGAAAGGGGGGAGGCGCAATGGCCCAGTGGTTAGGGTAGCGGACTCGCGGTCATAGGATCGCGGTTTCGATTCCCAGACCGGGCGTTGTGAGTGTTTATTGAGCGAAAACACCTAAAGCTGCACGAGGCTCCGGCAGCTGTACTCTTCCACCACAACTTCCTCTCACTCTTACTTCCTGTTTCTGTTGTGCCTGTAATTCAAAGGGCCAGCCTTGTCACACTGTGTCACGCTGAATCTCCCCGAGAACTACGTTAAGGGTACACGTGTCTGTGGAGTGCTCAGCCACTTGCACGTTAATTTCACGAGCAGGCTGTTCCGTTGATCGGATCAACTGGAACCCTCGACGTCGTAAGCGACGGAGTGCCAACAACAACAACAATAGGTTCGTAAGAGTCTTTAGGTGAACTCGTGTATTGAAACGGATTTTGTTATATCTCCTCCGGTGGTTCATTATGCCAATAATTGACCTCAGACTGACCTGGAATAGAGGGGGCATCTCATCGAAGAAACTGCGAATGGCGACGAACGGACTTTGCCAAATATAACTGCTTGCTTGATTAAGCGATTGACTAATCAAACAATCGAATAATTAATTGATTAAATGGTTGATTAATTGACAAATAAATAATACAGAAGTGAGATAGAACCTGTGAGTGAAATTAGTATGATTAGCATGAGGATCAAGGCAGCGAGCTACCAGAATCGTAAACATGACGGACAAAATGCTTAGCGTCATTTCGTCCGTCTCTACGTTCTGGCTTCAGATTCCCACGAGGTCGACTTTGCCTTTCATCCTTTCTGGATCGATAAAATAAGTACCAGTTGAGTACCGGGGGCGATGCGTATAGTAGAAATGATTGTTATTATCGTTAAGGCGGCGAGTGGGCAGAATCGTTAGAGAGCCGGACAAAATACTTATTGCCATTTCTACCGGTGTTTTATGTTCTGATTTCTATTTCCGCCAAGGTCGCCTTTGCCATTCATTCTATAATCGACTTGTCTTCTTCCCCAAAATTACATGCTTTGACATGATGGTCACCCCATACGTATGGAAAAACTTGTACTCTAATTTTCCCCCTCAATACGGTCCTCCTGGACAACGGAAAATTCTAATAGTACAACACGCTTGGCTACTTCGGAGATCAGCAACATATCCAGCCTTAGTAATATTGAGGCAACCGTTTCGGAGAACTTCAGTTGCTTCGTCAGGTCAACTTTCCGCTTGCAGTCTTTTGCTGTTGCAAAATAGGCCCGTAGGGTGGACATAGTAGTTGGCAGCTTCTTGTCCTGACATAATTGCTATCCAGTCACTTAAATTGCGAGTGGTTGATCGAATATCAGTCTCCACCGTTTATCGAAATCAATGAGAATGTTCACTTAAGCTGCAGAACAAGTTTTAATATTAGCAATTCAATTACTGATTGTTAACTACCAATTCTTTTCAATACTTTTAAAAGACAAAATAGGGTTGGGCTTCACATACAGGAAACGTGAGTCGAGATACATCAACCAACAAAGATTATCCATGCAATTAATTGAAAAACCTCCCCTTTGCGGTGTTTAGAATGGAAACAAATGCTTTAAGTGGGGAAATTGGTAGAATCGATAGAATCTCGAATTATTTGTTTCGACCCTCTTCACTTTGAGTTCAAAACCCATTGATGTCCAGTTTGCCTTTCATTCTCCTGAGGTCGATAAATTACAGTATCCAGAGCGGTGTGTTGGCACTGTAGAACATCGGACGCGGCCGCCCCCCGGGCATCAGTTCCAGCGTTCTGCCTTTTCATGGAAACGCCTTGCAAAGAGATGGTTCTAAACTGTTTCGGTTTTGACTCCACCTTTGATATCGACGTTTGCAGTGAAAGTAGACATGCACGGAGAAAAATCTAGACTCACAAAACAAAGAAGGAGGAAAAAAAGACTTGTCCTGGATTGCGAAAAAAATAGACATTTCCATGGATCCCTGGTGGTCCGCAAAGGAAGTACTGGGGGTCCGTGAACTAAATTCAAAATTTCATATATATATATATATATATATATATATATATATATATATATATATATATAAGGATAAGCATATTAAAAGGGGTCTGTGGGAAAAGTCATTTAAATAAAAGGGTTGAGAACCACTGTTGGGAACCAGTGTGAAAAAGATTGGAAACCACTGTTATGGTTTCTTCCTCTACATGTTAGAGGAAGAAACCATAATTGGCGAAAACCGAAGAATGCCATATAATTAACACACAACGCTCTCTCTCTCTCTCACACACACACACACAAGCACACACACACACACACAAACGCACACACACAAACAATGATAATTGGCAGGCAGGTAAAATCGATTAATCTAACGAATGAAGCGATCAAATGTATAGGTATTGTTTCCTGTGTTATTTCATTATCGTATTTTAACTCTCTCTCTCTCTATATATATATTACGGAGATGTACTTGCATAGCAAGTGACCTGATCCAAGGTCTTGTGCTGAAACAAAAATATTTGCAGCATGGAAGATGCTTATAACCCATTTAAAAACACACAAAATCGTTAGATTCACTTCAACATTTAAATTTAATGGCTTATAAACACCTTCCACGCTGCAATCGTTATTGTATGTATATATATATATATATATATATATATATATATTTATATATATATATATATATATATATATAAGCATGAATACATTCTTGTGACAGTATGTATTGGACCAAAGGCGGCGAGCTGGCAGAGCACGCCGGGCGAAATGCTTTGCGGTATTTCGTCTGTCTTTATGTTCTGAGTTCAAATTCCGCCAAGGCCGATAAATACAAATATATATATATATATATATATATATATATACATTGGCGCAGTTGTGGCAATGAGGTAAGAAGCTTGCTCCCATACAATTGCCTTTGGCTTCAGCCCCATTACACGGTATCACGGCATCTTGGGCAAGTCTTTCTTTCACTATGGCCCCAGGCAACCTATGTCTTGAGCGTAGGTTAAGTGAACGGAAAATGAAAGAAGCCCTTCGTATATATATATATATATATATATATATATATATATATATATATATATATATATATATATATATACGTATATGTACTTGTATGTGTTTGTCTTTGTTTTTATGTTTGTAGTCTCTCCCCCCTGCTGGACAACTGGTGCTGATTTGTTCATGAGCCGGTAAACAAAGTAGCGGGTGGCCAACGATTGGTCAGCTGTAGACGTCCATAGCTTTTATGTCAGAAATAGAAGGATTTACTTTGGTTGGTACAACTAAAGAGTAGAATGGAATTTAGAGTGGTGATCATGTTGACTTGATCATCACGTATGTATGTGTGTATGTGTGTGTGTATGTATGTATGTATGTATGTATGTATGTATGTATGTAGGTAGGTAGGTATGCATGCCTGCATGCATGTATGTAAGTATGTATGTATGTATGTATGTGTACAGGTTTATATGTTTTGCTTTATGCATGTCTTCCCATGCATATAGCTGCATATCTAGACATGCTCATATGTATTTAAATGATAAACTTCTGGAAAGTTTTACAGATTTTTACAGTTCCAGTGATGGATTGGATCTGTAGTCTTCGAATCAACTTTCTCCTTTCTGGCTTTGAGAAGCCTAATTTCTGAAAACTGGTATTTAGACAGTGTGTTACATTTCCCAGTACCCCAATAATTACAGATATAAACCTGAACTTGTAATCTGGACAGAATAACTGTTGATTTTTCAGTAGTTCAACATAGGTGTCCTCATTTTCGCTGACCTTCAGCTTTATATTAACATCAGCTGGGAAGCTGATTTCCACAATTGTACACAGTTTCTCTTCTCTATCCACAATTGTTATATCAGGTCTATTGTGTTTACAATAAACCTAGTGCATGTATCTATGTAAGTCATTGTTCAGTTTTATTTCAAGATTTCTTGGCAATCGTGAAAGAGCCGGTTTATAATCTTGATCGAAGTTTCCTTCAACATCAACAACAGGATATTTTTGTTTGTATGTGTATGTATGTATGTATGTACGTTATATGCAAATTTGTGTGTTTTGCTTTATGTATGTAAACTTATGCATATGGTTGCATATCTAGACATGCTCATACATATTAAAATGATAAACTTCTGGAAAATTTTGCAGATTTTTACATTTCTAGTGATCGATTGGATTTTTCGTATGTATGAATGGACGTATGTATGTGTGTGTGTGCGCGTATGTGTTTGTTTGTGTGTGTAATTTAGATGATATTCCATGCGATGATGTAAGACAACAGATACGTACAATTAGTGTTCACAAAGATTTGCTGTCAAAACTCCAACTTGAATAGCATCTGAAAATGCAAGGATGTTGTAGGTGCCTGACGAAGATTGGCCACAGGCAGTATTGCAGTCGAACAGATACACGTATAATAAAATAAATGCATACACAGGCATGCAACTGGCATCAGGTCAGATTGTGACATTTCTCTATATTTATATACTGACAGAACATCAGGATAGAATTGACTTTTACAGGGATTTAGATCAGAAGATGTCGTTGTGAGATCAGTTAAGGAATGTTCGCGATGCGTATGGTATATGCTGGTATCCTTCTGGAACATATATAGGGAAACTCGAATCATTGGTATTACGTAAAGCTTGTCACAGTAGATAGGGTCCAAAGCTGAATGAGAAAAATAGGACGAAGGAAGGTAGAACGTGCGCAGATAGACGCCTACAGCTGTTTCGGGAATAAATGCACAGATGGAGTATTTCCCTGCAAACGACGACAGCCAACATTATTGTCACACTATTATAGAGAATGTCAGCATATACTATAACCATCATGGAAATTTCTCAATTGATTTTTTGGTCATTCCAAATACAGAATTTATATACAGTGTTATTGAATCAAGGGTTCACTGTATATAAACTCTGTATTTGGAATGACCAATTTCAAAGACTGTTGGGCTTTACTCATAGGGTATTGGAATTTTAATAATGTATTTACAAAGGCAACGACCAATCTTAAAATCAATTGGATCTTACTCATAAGGTACTGGAATCCTATATATATACCCTTCTGCCTAAACAAAGGATTCACAAATACAATATTCCCTACATTCACTCTCTATTTCCTATCTTATGTAAACTAACTATTACTTAAAACAGCTGTAAGACCTATTTATAAATGTTATATATTATACACAGCCTTGGTTTTTTATCTCATTACGAAAAGTAAATCCTTATATATATATATATATATATATATATATATATATATATATATATATATATATATATATATATATATATATATATATATATATATATATATATATATATATATATATGTATATATATATATATATATATATATATATATATATATATACATATATATATATGTATATATATATGTATATATATGTATATATATGTATATATATATATATGTATGTATATATATATATATATATATATATATATATATATATATATATATATATATATATATATATATATATATATATATATATAAGTATGTATATATATATATGTATATATGTATATACATATATGTGTCTAATTTATATATATATGTATATACATATACATGTGTCTAATTTTTATATATATATATATATATATATATATATATATATATATATATACATATTTATATATATATATATACACGCATATGCTCCCACTGCCGCAGTGTAATGAGTAAATGTGACATCGTAAACTCTAAAAAAATGTTGTGTATCTTATTCTTGAAACTAATTTCAAATCCTCTTATCTATAATGAAGTTCACATGCACTGCAATATGTAATTGCTATAATATTCACACAAACGCACACATGTAGGTATCTATCTATGTTTATATGTAAGGAAGTATATATGTGTTACGCAAAGGTAAAAGATATAATCGTAACTGCTTTTCCTCTTTTTTGTTTCATATTTACGAAGCACACGTCATCATCACAGCAACGAATATTTCCACATATTCAATGCAATGTATATTTTATGCCATTTTTTAGAACGATGAATACGTTACGCACAGTCAGTATACAGAAATGCGTTCATGCATACGTATATACCCACACATGCATAAAATATGTAAGCCAATATAGGCACCGATACACACGCACACAAACGCACACATATACACACACACATATATATATATATATATATATATATATATATATATATATATATATATATATATATATGCATATTCATATATAGTTATATTCATATTCATATGAGTGTGTGTGTGCTTGCGTGTGTGTCTATATGTCTGTGTGTGTGCTTGCGTGCAGGCGTGTGTGTGTGTGTGGGGTGGGGTAGGGTGAGTGTGTATGTGTATACATCAGCTGACATAGGGATTCTATGAAATAGTTTGTGTATATCGGTCAATGTACAAATGTATGTAAATTATACTTGATTCGAGAAAATGAAACAAATTCACCTATGAACTCGGAAAACAAAAACATTCATATTATATATATATATATATATATATATATATATATATATATATATATATATATATATATATATATATATATATACATATATGTATATATATATATATATATATATATATATATATATATATATATATATATATATATATATATATATATATATATATATATATATATATACATACATATATATACATTTATGTATGTGTATATATATATACATACATATATATATATGTATACATTTATATATATATATATATATATATATATATATATATATATATATATATATATATATATATATATATACACATAGATTTATATGCGTATACATACAAAAATACACACACTCACGTACATTTATACACATACATACATACACACACACACACACACACACACATAT
>NC_142930.1:164106829-164111829 GCF_046866305.1 Octopus bimaculoides | reverse complement strand
TTGGGTATAGATACACTGACGCTCCGACGTCTGACAACTGATTCGGTAAACACCCACAAAATTATTAACCCTCATGCCAACAACCACATGGAGCACCTTTTTGAACACACGTTGGCATGTCTAACACAAGTGGGCATGCCTACAAAGTCAGAAAACAGCACAGCTCCCATGACTCTTGGAAACATTTTTACACACTCAGAGTTGCTGAAGCATGGAACAAATTACCCGCATCAGTTGTTAGTTGCCAAGACATTGCATCCTTTAAAACCTCCATGCTTCCTGAAATTCACCAACACTACACCTGATATCCCCACCCCTCCATATGCATGCACACATGTATCTCATGACTCATACACTGTTCGCTTTCCTGACTTTTCAACAAAATTCTATGCATTGTACATGCACAGTGGAGGCACAATGGCCAAGTGGTTAGGGAAGCGGACTCCCGGTCGTAGGATGCATGCATGTATGTATGTATGTATGTATGTATGTATGTATGTATGTATGCAGCTATGTATGTATGTAGCTATGTACGAGTGCGTGTGTGTACGCATGCGTGCGTGTATGCTTGCATGTATGTATATTAGTATCTGTATGTCTATATAATACATACATCTATATTTCTCACTCTCACACTGTCCCTCCCTCTCTCTCTCTCTCTCTCCCTCTCGATATATGTACATACACACACAAATACACACTCACACACATATATAAAATATGTATACTTACATATACACATATATATATATGAACTATATATACATAAGGCGCAGGAGTGGCTGTGTGGTAAGTAGCTTGCTTACCAACCACATAGTTCTGGTTTCAGTCCAACTGCGTGCTACCTTGGGCAAGTGTCTTCTACTATAGCCTCGGGCCGACCAAAGCCTTGTGAGTGGATTTGGTAGACGGAAACTGAAAGAAGCCCGTCGTATATATATATATATATGTGTGTGTGTGTGTGTCTGTGTGTGTCTGTGTATGTGTATGTGTGTGCGTGTGTGTGTGTGTGTGTGTATGTGTGTGTCTGTGTGTGTCTATGTTTGTCCCCCCCCCCAACATCGCTTGACAACCGATGCAGGTGTGTTTAGGTCCCCGTAACTTAGCGGTTCGGCAGAAGAGACCGATAGAATAAGTACTAGGCTTACAAAGAATAAGTCCTGGCGTCGATTTGCTAGATTAAAAGGTGGTGCTCCAGCATGGTCACAGTCAAATGACTGAAACAAGTAAAAGAGTAAAAGAGTAAAAGAGTAAAAGAGATACATATGCGTACCTATATGTACACAGATGTACGCAGGTGCACTCTCACGCGCGCAAGCACACACACACACACACATACATAAATATCATCCATCCATTCATAAGTATAGACAGACACGTGCACGTACGCACACACATGCACATACCCATATATTTATATATATTGTCTGTATGTTTCCTTCCATGTGTATGCATGTGTTTCTGTGTGCATTTGTGTCTGTGTGTGAATGAATACTTATCTGTGTGTGTGCGTGTGTGTGTGCGTGTGTGTGTGTGTGCGTGCGTGTGTCTGTGAGTGCGTGTGTCTGTGAGTGCGTGTGCATGGATACCACTGTCTTTCCAGATGTTTCTGCACCCAAATAACACTCAGAAATAAATATATCCACTTCACACAGATATTTAGTGATGTGTATGTATATAAATCGTATTGAAATTTAGAAACAAATCAATAATCGAAATAAAATGGGGAAAGCACCAACACACACATAAACACTAACACGCACACATGCACACACAGATACACACAAACATATATATACAAGCGCATATAAAGCCACACATATCGTAGCCTTACACATTCATATACGTAGACACACTACAAAGGGAAGCTCACAAATTAATTCATCTTCAGAGGCCAACAATAATTGAATGAACTTAGTAACTTAGTGCTTTATCGGTGGTCAATGAGTAACGGCGATAAGATATATATACATACATACATACATACATATATATATATATATATATATATATATTCATATATATGCATATATATATATATATATATATATATATATATATATATATATATATAAATATATAAATATATAAATATATATATGTATACATATATTAATACATATTATATATATATCAATATATATATATATATATATATATATATATATATATATATATATATATATATATATTAATATATATTCATATATGCATATATATAAATACATATATAAATATATATATATATATATATATATATATATATATATATATATATATATACATATAAATATATGTATATATACATATAAATATATGTATGTATATATATATATATATATTTATATATATATATATATGTATATATGTACGTATATATATATATATATATATATATATATATATATATGTATATACAAGCTTTTATGCATGTGTCTATAAATACATATATACATATACGCATATATGTGCGTGTATGTATATATAAATATATTTATTTATGTTGCATATACACATATCTGTTGAATATTTGCGAATTCTCTCTCTCTCTCTCTCTCTCTCTCTCTCGCTCTCACTCAGTACAAGCACACACACACAATAGCAACAACCACCTACAGTCTCCCAATTGGAAAACGTAGCCATAGCAATTTCCAGTGGCTGTGAACCGGATGGTTATGTTCTGTACCGCATCGTCTCCTGTAATCCTGTGTAGTTTTGGAAGGCTAAAAGAGATACATTTTTTAAATAATCTTCTCAATCTTCATTCTGATCTATTTATGTTTTTAATCTCTTGTATTGATAAGTGACATTGGTTATATATGAAGTTTGATCAAAAAGCATTGGGACTTGTGCTATAAAAACAAAACTACGCCGCGTATCAATTCGGCATTTAATTTGTAACGAAGTGGTCTCTTTCTAAAACTATATTCTTTATCCAGCGTCGTTACCATTGGTAAACTCAGCCTCGGCGGAATATGAACTCGGAGTATAAAGAGTCGGAAGAAATGCCGGTAAGCGTTCTGTTCGACGCGTTAACCATTCTGCCCGCTCGCCACCGTTAATAATAATACCACCACCTCCACCACCACCAATTCCATCACCACCACTATCAATTCCATCACTACCACGAGGACAAGTCGAATATATTGACCCCAATGCTCAAATGGTAGTTATTTTATCGACCCTGAAAATATGAAAATTAAAGTTAACCTCAGAACATAAAGAAGGTCGAAATGCCGTTAAGCATTTTGCCTGGCGTGCTAACGATTCTACCAGCTCGCCGCCTTAATAATAATAATGATAATAATAATAATAATAATAATAATAGACAACACAGCAGAAAATGATACGTGCAGAATTTGTGGACAAAACGGTGAAACCGTATGGCATATTACCAGACAACGTACGCCACTAGCCCAGAAGGAATATAAGAGATGCCACGACAATATAGCCGGGCTTGTCCATTGGACACTCTGCAACAAGTATGGACTTGACAGAGCAAAAAATTGGTACGATCACAAACCTGAAAACATTGCCGAAAATAGAAATGTAAAGATCCTATGGGATTTTATGATTCTGTGCGACTATGAGATAGAGAATAGGAAGCCGGACATGGTCTTAATTGAGAAAGAAAACAAACTATGCTGGATCTTAGATATAGCATGCCCAGCTGACAACAAGGTATGCGATAAGGAAGAAAGAAAAGACAAGAGATATGACAGGTTAGCTTGAGAATCGTTTGCTTTGGTGTAGTAACTTACCTGAAGTGTCTTCCTGCTTTGTTGATGACTCCGTGAAGACAAACCGGAGATGCGTACACCCTGAAAGATATACGAGCTGTGGCATTTAGCTTAAAGGCAGTTTTGATAGACTAAATTTGTTAGTTTTCTACATGAGGAATAAATTACTCGATGTAACCAGTCACCCTTACCGCTATATCTATCTGAGATTGATTTTCTGAAGTGGATATAAATAGCCAAGGCTTACAGGTGTCTTTAATATATTTTAAAATCAGAATTCAAAGCTTTCTGATTATTCAAATATATGAAATTCTTGCTGCTTGACTTAATTATTTAGGAGTGCCTATTTAGAAGTTAATTTCTTCAAGATATTATCTACAATGGCCTAACATTTTTGATCGTTTGCTCATTTCGCAGCTGTCATCAAATAATATATTTTCCCGTTTAAATAAAGTTTCAGGGTGTACATCGTAAACTTGAAGAAAAAGGCCGTTGGCACATGAACTGGTTTGGCAGAAGATTAACCATTGTGTTTTAAACGCTACCAATCCCTTTTTCCTTTTGTAAACCAAATCTATTTGGAAAGATTAGTTGAAAGCATTTCCCTATGTCTTCAAGGAATTAATAACTTCATAAAAGCCAACTTTAAAGGAATTCTTGTCGAATCAAAAATAATATTCTGCATATTGTTACCTGCTTCCACTTAAGCAGAATATATTAAACCTTTTGAGAGACAATTACCATTATGAGTGCAATTATGTGGTGAACTAAAGTTACAAGTTGAAAAGATTCCTGGAATTCAAATACTTAATTAAGGCGTACAGACTTGTAACATGAATAGGGTAATTTAACCGAATTTCTATTTAAAATTTCATAGTATCCATTTATTGTTTTTTTCATATAGAAGGGATCTGTGTCAGATACGTGTGTTGGTATGTGTGTGTATCTGTATCTGTGTGCTCATATATATATATATATATATATATATATATATATATATATATATATATATATATATATATATATATATATATATAAGCAATGTTAATTCTCTATATGAAGTATTAACAGTAACTGCACGATAAAGTGTAGTATATTGCCACTTAAGTGTGGCTGACCCCTAGGGGTGGATGTTACTGTTGCTTTTAGCCCCAGGAGGACATCTCCTCCAGCTGGCTTATCGACACACGACTGTGTCCTGTTTGCCAAGGGAGTTATCCCTCTCACCTCGATCAGCAGCACGAACGTATCCGGATTTCA
>NC_142930.1:164099329-164104329 GCF_046866305.1 Octopus bimaculoides | reverse complement strand
GCGAGACACTTAAAGAATACGAAACGGTGACAGGAGCAAAAATTAACCCGGAAAAGTCAGTGGGTTTGTTACTCGGCACCTGGAGAAGCAAGCCCATACCGTCCAACAGTGACTCCGTAGTGGGACGCTGGACGGACGGACCGGTTAAACTGCTCGGGGTCTGGTTCAGTCCGGACCTCCAAATGGATAAGAACTGGGACGAGATCACCAGTAGAGTGATCAAACTCAGCCAAACATGGGCTGAGAGAAAGTTATCTCTAAAAGGCCGGGCGGAGGTGGCTAATGTGTATATCGCATCAGTCATCGATTACCGCCTGACCGTCGTGCCTTGTCCCGATGCCACCATCACGAAACTAGAACGCATACTTTTCCGCTTTCTGTGGAAGGATGGCGTTCCGATGGTGAGGCGATCCATTTGCTGTCAACAACCGTTACGTGGAGGACTGGGGATGCCGTGGTTAATGATGCGCAGACATACGCTGAGACTGCGGCATCTCTGGAACTTCATTGACGACGGTGAACAGGTGTGGGCGCCGTTTGTGAGGCACGACTTCCCGCAGCTCGTCTCACTCACCGAACTGCAAACATGGATCAGGAAGAGACCGAAACTGGGCGATTGGTACCGCGAGTGTCGCCAAGCTCTACAACAGCTCTGCCGTCCGGGATCAAACTTGTGCAATTTCCAAACGACCAATGCGTTCTATAGAGGACTAGTGGAGGGGAGGTCTGACGACACTCTCGGGGCAAACCTGGGTGTCGACGAGAAATTCCTAACCACCCGCCTTTTCAAGACGACGTTCGGGCCGGGGCCTATGGATAATTTCCAGAGATCCCTGGCTTGGCAATGCTATCGAGACGCACTACCAGTTCGAGAGAAGATCTACAGACACGGTTCGAAAACCACCGGACCTACCTGCCCGATATGCGGTCAGAGCGACGAAACCGTTCTGCACGCACTCGCGCAGTGTCCAGATATTTCAGAGCTGTGGACCTTCGTCGAACGGCTGTTGTCGCGTGTGGGACGAGCCCACTTATCAGCCGAGTCTATCGTGAATATTGTTCCGCCACCTTCCTTTAAACGGGAAGGAAAAACGGTTTTTGTAACACTGATAGCTATGGCAAAAGAATGCGTGTGGTGGACGCGTTTGAAAGGTCTACAAACAAACACTTTCCTCTCTGGTCAGTCCCTCGTCAACTTTTTCAAGTACCACTTGAAAAGGAGGATGAGGATAGAGAAGAAAGTGTTGTCGAATGAAAGTTTCAATAAAAAATGGGTAAATGTGGCAAGAATGGTAAGAATGAAAGACGACACCATTTTAAGCATAGACTTGTAACAAAAAGAGACAAAAAGAGAGAAGGTACTTACTTTCATGTACCTTTAAAAAAAAAAAGCCTGAGGTGACCGTGGTCTTTTCCGTAGGCTTTTCTCTCCACGGATAAACCTAACCTGTTCCCCGTTTTTTACATCGACTGTGATACACGATCCCTATTGATCGCCCCCCACCCCACGTTTTTTTTTCTTCCCGCGATCCCTTTTGATCGAAATTATCCCCCCCCCCCCAAGAAAAGCTCTACTTTGTAATTTGTCCATTTTCTGTATTTAACCCTGTGTGGCTATAATAAAAAGATATCTATCTATCTATCTATCTATCTATCTATCTATCTATCTACATTATTTACATTTGATGGATATTTGTCGTCATCTTGTTTGTTGTTAACACAACGTTTCGGCTGATATACTCTCCAGCCTTCATCAGGTGTCATGGGGAAATTTCAAACCTGGGTTCTCATTCCTAAGGTATTTTTCGATGTTGTTGCTTTTATTATTGTTATTGCTACGATTATTATTATTATTATTATTATTATTATTATTATTATTATTATTATTATTATTATTCAGGTCAGTGCCTGGAATCGAACTCGGAATCTTGGGGTTAGTAGTTCGAGCTCTTAACCACTACGCCATATGCCCGTGTGTGTGTGTGTGTGTGTGTGTATGTGTATGTGTGTGTTTGTGTGTGTGTGTGTGTGTGTGCGCGTGCACGCGCGCGTTTTTATATACATATATGTATGCGTGTCATTTAGTTATATTTCTAGATGTTTTTGCCAATGGAGAAAGAGCCGGTTTCTAACCTAGATCCAGAGTTCCTTCATTGGAATTTTAAACGCCAACAGGGTGTTTGTGCATGTTTGTGTGTATGCGTACAATATTTGGGATCAGATACAAACTCTGTAAAGTATTTTGATCGTTAATTTATCTAATCTACTATTAACAGTCATTTGGATCCCTACAATAATCTATTTTAATCCGTCTTTATCCCTTCTCACCAATTAGCATTAACAACCGTCTGAGCCAAGAGGAATCCACAGCATGGTTGCTTACTCTACATGAAAGATAAATAAATAAAACAAATATATGAGTAGGAGTGGCTATGTGGTAAGTAGTTTGCTTACCAACCACATGGTTCCGGGTTTAGTCTCACTGCGTGGCACTTTGGGCAAGTGTCTTCTACTATAGCCTTTGGCTGACCAAAGCCTTGTGAGTGGATTTGGTAGACCGAAACTGAAAGAAGCCCGTCGTATATATATATATATATATATATATATATATATATATATATATATATATATATATATATATATATATATATATATATATATATATATATATATATATATGTATATGTATATATATATGTATGTATGTATGTATGTATGTATGTATGTATGCGTGTGTATATGTTTGTGTGTCTGTGCTTGTTCACCCCCCCCCCCCAAATATCGCTTGACAACCGATGCTGGTGTGTTTACGTCCCCGTAATCTAGCGGTCCGGCAAAAGAGACCGATAGAATAAGTACTAGGCTTACAAAGAATAAGTCCTGGGGTCGATTTGCTCGACTAAAAGGCGGTGCTCCAGCATGGCCACAGTCAAAAGACTGAAACAAGTAAAAGAGTAAAGATAAATAAAAATCGCCTTCAGATCACTCTTCATAGTCATAAAGAATAAAATGACATATTAGATAACGTAGAACTACATATATCTAAAAGCGAGATGGCCAAGGATGGAACGCCCGCGTTCATAAGTTTGTTCGATTAATGCTGACTTCGGGCTCCACTACAATTTGTACCATTTAGAAGGTGTCCATGATAGAATATAAGGCCAACAGAAAAGAGTCTGGCAACTGAAGCGATAGGTGTATCGATCGTCATAATAAGAAATCGAATTTAAGAAAAGGTTATTACGTATTCATTAAACAGCGGAGAAAACTATAAACACCGTTCCACTTTTGCGTTTGTTAAGCAAAGATGGTAAGCTGCTGCTGCTGCTGCTGTTGTTGTCGTGATTGTTAAGATATGAGTGTTCTCGTATCGAAGTGCATGCGCCTTAACACGACCAATAGAGCCCTCGTGTTTTGTTAAGCACTATCCTCGTGTCTGCTCTTTTAAGTGCGAAGTCCTTTCGCTTAGCCTCTTATAAATTAGTTATTAACCCAATCACTCGCGTAATACCTTCTAATACTACTTCATTACTGTACCTTGTTCCATTTCAAGCTGCCCGCTGTTGTTGTTCCCTATTGTTAATGTTTGCTCTCATCAATTTCTGCTTAACTAGCTCGTTAATCTGATCCCCGAAGGATTTCAATATAGAACGACGAATTTCCCTTCCAACAACCGAATCCCAGTCTATGTATTTTGTCTTGGTTCATTGTATTGATAAAAAAACAATTGTGGCTCGGGTAGTGAGTCTCACAAAAATATGGGCAACGGCGCTAACACCATCCACTGCTGGGTAACTGAGTAACCGTTCTTGTGCAAGAGGATAGTTTTTAAGTCTAAAAAGTAAACCTTTTTCACCTTTCCCTCCAAAACATATGTTCCACTCGATCATGTTCCATGTGTATCTAAGATACTATTCCAGTCGTTAGGGTAGAATGGCTTCTTGGTTCCGGGAGAAGTTCGACTGTTTTGCTACCGTTAATTACAGAGTAACAGCTTGACTGCTTCTCACACCTAAGCCCTCCCCTGCTATCCGGGTCTTGAAAGATCGTCGTCATCTGGAAACCTGGTAGAGATGATGGTTATGGGATGGTGCTGATGGTGGTAGGGTAGAGGAGATGTGAGTGAGGTGATGGTGGTAGTGTTGAGGTGGCAAACCACTAAGTACGTTCCTTCTTACTACCAAATTCTTTGTTTTAAGTTTGTAAATTTCAAAATAATTTTCGAAACAAATAACGTGAAGCAGATTCTTGCAAGAGTCACGAGTACTCAGTATTGACCATATATCTGTTCATATATAGGCCTGGTGGATAAGGTTCTTAGAGGAAGATTAGCAATTGTCTATGCATGCAGATCTTCTTTCCTTCACGCCATTCATGTATATCGAAGCAGGGTCGATACAGCTTGGTACCAGTGTAAACACAAACATTGCTGTCAGAACACAAAGGGTTAGAATAGATACTGCATGGCACCTTGCTCGACCTTCTAGCAGTTCCACCGATCCACTATCTTGGAATGGTATATTTTTATCGACCCAAGGAGAATAAAAAGCGAAGTTAACAAGGGCGAGATCTGAACTTGGTGCACAGAGAGTCGTAACAAATATTGTAACACATACTAACCAACACTGTAAGGACTCGGCTAATTATCCACTTTTTTAAAGAATGCATAATTGGAAACTGGCCACCACTCTCGACAGCTGATCAGCTGACAAACAATGCAAACACTAACCGTTCTTTAGTTTTGTGTAAGCCACTGATTCTCTTCAAGGCTTGCGGAGCAGGAACTTTTATGCAGGTAAAAAAATAGATAAATAGAATATAAATCATACCTGTCATGCGCAAGGGAGTATGATTTGATAACATATACCGTTCTCTTGCTATGCATGTATAGTCGCCAGCAGACTTCCTTCAATCCACCCAATTTTATTTCAGTGAAGCATTCAGGATGTGAAAGCCTGAGAAAGAGAAAAGGCCCATACACGCACAGATGCATGTCAACG
>NC_142930.1:164081829-164091829 GCF_046866305.1 Octopus bimaculoides | reverse complement strand
TTGCTTAGGCCTCTGTGCAGGTGTCGCCATGAAAGTTTACTCTGTCATGGTCAATGCGACGATCACACACTACACACCTTCCTTCCAAGCACTTCTGTAAACAGCGGAAGTGAACGAGTACGTTAAAACTTAGTGCGCATGCACAGCAGAGTTCAAGGTCTATCTGTGCCAAGCGGCTTTACTCTGCGTGCTTTAGCTTCGTTACTATGGCAACAGTTTGATACTTATTGATCAGACCTCGTTCTTCCTTTATTAAAACGACAGAATGTGATGTAAGGGAGACTTGGCTACTATTTCCAGTAACACTGTCGTCGTTTTAGCAGCTTCCACAACTACAATCCAACGTTTCCTTTATTAATGCGACAGGATGTGATTTAAGGGAGACAGGACTGCTATTTCTAGCCAAAGACTTTCTCAAGCTGGTTATAAAGTAACAGCATACAGGCTCAGCAGGCTCAATAGGATCAGCAGCTCAGCAGATCCAAGAGGCTGAGCAGGTTCAACAGACCCAAGAAGCTAAGCAGGCACTACAGCTTAAGCAGGCTCAGCAAGTTCAACAGGTTCGGCGGACTCAGTAGGCTCTGGTTTGGCACAAAAGTACCGTAGTCTGCGGCGTTTCGACTCAGTTTCAATGATACTGTAGAAACAGTGTTTGCTGTGAACAATCGGCTTGTCTACGCCTACCGTGTTTACCAGACATAAATAAAATATTACTAAATAGAATGAAAAATAAGAAGTGAACTGAATTGGCTTCAGCCAGTTATGTTATTTATCACATTCTAAAGAGATATATATTTTAAAAGCAAAATTATTGTCAACAAAATTATAATAGCAACCAATTTTATTTGGATGATAGCATTTCAGGCTTTGTTAGGGTAAAAGAATATAACTTTTGTTATTACGATTTCTATTTAGTGAAATATCAATAATGATTGTATTCGATTTTTTTCATCTCCTCTATTGATTTTTATCCTAAAACAAATCCTGGTGAAAATTTTCGAGTGCGTTTAATATGAATGAATGTGTATGTATGTTTATGAGCCGGCTGTTGTGAGATTTACCAATTAAATCAAACACTGTATTTCAATTGAGAATCACGGTGTAGCATTCATTCTTCCAATGTATGGCTTTAAATGGTTAACTGATTCGTGTTTGTAAAATAAAACAGTCAGATTGTAGGAATGGGAGGTGAGTTAGATAAATACGATGAATAAAATTCAATAAAACTTAGATTATAGAATAGAGGTCATCCCAATAGGTCAAAAATATTCAATAAAATTTATCAGTAGAACTTTTTAAAGTATTTTGTAGACGATTTAACATCGGAGACATCAAATAGAAATGGTAGCTGCAGAGAATTTCTTCCTCACGAGACGCTTTGCAACTTATTCAATCTTATCGGTAGATCACTTTTGAATAGTTTATAGCTTAACTATATGTCCCTTGAGTCGGCAGCGTTGTTTGTCTTGATCTACATTAAATGGTAATAATATACGACAGAAAGACCTATAGGTATCAACATTACAACTGTTAAATGATAATTCTCATGAATATGTATTAAGCAGTCTGTCTGTCTTTCTACTCACATTTTCTCTCTTTCTCTCTGTCTCTCTCTCTGTCTCTCTCTCTCTCTCTGTATGTACGTCTGTGTGTGTGTGTGTGTGTGTGTGTGTCTGTGTGTGTGTGCGTGTGTGTACAGATTGTACACTTGTACACATTTGTTCTGTACTCACGCATTCACACGATTCTACACACGCACTCATTCACACAAAGCACACACGCATAGATACAAGTATAAGCGTACAAAAGCGCATATATATATATATATATATATATATATATATATATATATATATATATATATACATATATGTATATGTATCCATATATGTGTGTCTGCACTTAAGTGTTTGTGTGGTTTGTATGTACGTATGTATGTGTACGGACACACACACACACATCTATCTATCTATCTATCTATCTATCAATCTATCTATCTATCTATCTATCTATCTATCTATCTATATATATATATATATGTATATATATATATATATATATATATATATATATATATATATATATATTCATAAACACACACACATATATATACATACGCATATAGACATACATTCATATATATATATATATATATATATATATATATATATATATATATATGTATATATGATATATATATGTGAATATATGTGTTATATCCACCAATACATGTGTATATATAATTATCTCTCTCTCTCTCTCTCTCTCTCTCTCTCTCTCTATATATATATATATATATATATATATATATATATATATATATAGAGAGAGAGAGAGAGAGAGAGAGAGAGAGAGAGACTACGTACATGCAAGTGTTTGTGTAGAAGTGTGATAGATTTATCCCGTTTTATGTGTTTTATTTTAATATTCTATTATTTCCTGACGAATTTTCTTGTTGCACATCTGAAACGTCAATTTCCCTTGTGTCTCTGCTATATCAATCTTTGATGTTATCACCAAGATAATCTAAGTTTAAATGTCCTCATCGATGACAGCACTCATGGCGCTAACTGAAACGACAAGTTTTAAGTATAACTGACGTTAAATTTTTTCAGAATCATACTGAATCAATCTGATTGCGCAGTTTCGTATTTCTAACTGTTATTCACATTGGTTGATGGTCCCGTCTTTCCTTCTTTTCATTTGTTGTTTTAAATGCCTTTTTTCTGTTCGGTTAAATAATAAGGTTATCTGTGAGTATCAACGTATTTTCACCAACTCCAGATACTCATGATTCAACGCCCAATAAAATTACGTCTTCAAATCTCCAAGCGGCCAAGTCTCGACATATTAGGTTATTAAATTCTTCACTCTGAGATTTGAACTAGAGTTTCGACATTGTGAACGTGACATACGCATTACCTGTGTATACCTATTATCATATTTTAATCTCATAATTGATTGACAGAAAGCTGTACTACTCAATTACTAATATCTTTCTATCCTTCATGAAATCTCTCTGAAGGCCAAACTATCTAAAACTGATGGAATTTATCTTCAGTACCGGCATTCCGTCGATTACGACGACAAGGCCTCATGCTGATCCAATCATCAGAGCAGCCTGTTTGTGCAATTAACGTGCAGGTGGCTGAGCATTCCGCAGACACCTGTCTCCTTAATGTAGTTCTCAGTCAGATTGAGCGTGATACAAAATGTGACAAGGCTGGGCCCCTTTGAATTCCTATAAGCTTCACGCTTCCTATAAGCCCCTTTGAATTCCTATAAGCTTCACGCTTCCTATAAGCCCCTTTGAATTCCTATAAGCTTCACGCTTCACAGATACATTCCAGATTTATTCTCTGGCATTCTTCTATTTGTTTCAGTCATTTGACTGCGGCCATGCTGGAGCATCGTCTTTTAGTCGAACAAATCGACCCCAGGACTTATTCTTTGTAAGCCTAGTGCTTATTCTATTGGTCTCTTTTGCCGAACTGCTAAGTTACGGGGAGGTAAACACACAAAGAGCGGTTGTCAAGCGATGGTTGGGGGTACAAACACACGCACACACTCACATACACACACAAACACACACACACATACGACGAGCTTCTTTCAGTTTCCGTCTACCAAATCTACTCACAAGGTTTTGCTCGGCCCGAGGCTATAGTAGAAGACACTTGCCCAAGGTGCCACGCTGTGGGGCTGAACCCGGAACCATGTGGTTGGGAAGCAAGCTTCTTACCACACAGCCACTCCTACGCCTATATTGGTAGCACCGCCGCAACTGGCAAAATGGCGGAAAAATTCCTAGTCCTGTGAGCATCAATCAAGGTACAGGAAACAGCGGGAACGATCGCCTCATCCTAACACACAGAAGTTTAAGAAAAAAAAAAAACACAGCGATCCTCTCGACTCGGCAAGTTTCGCAACAAATTCCATCGTCTTCCGCCATTCAGGAGGAGACGGGCAATGAATAATGACCAGCGTTAGTAGATTGTCTATCATCGTTTCGGGGTCGATAAAGTAAGTACCAATTGAGCACTGAATCGATTTCATCGGCTTCGCCCCCCCCCCACTCGAAATTCTTGGTCCTATGCCAAAATTAGTAAAAAGAAATATTATTCTTTGATTGTATTTCAGCATGATGAAAGTCTCATTGATTCCTTAGAACAATTGGTATTAAATCTTCAAACTAGCACACGACTAGAAATGCAAAAGTGACTAAAACTAATTTGATTGAAGGAATACACGCACACTAATAATTGCGTGTGTACATACATACATGTATAAATACATACATATATACATACATACATGCATAAATACATATGCATACATACATACATACACACACACACAAACATACATACATACATACATATATACATACACACACGCATACATACGCACACACGCATACACATACATACATACATACATACATACATACCTGCACGCATACATATACATACATTCATACATACATACATACATACATACATACCTGCATGCATACATATACATACATTCATACATACATACATACAGACAGACAGATATAAGCCTACCAACCGACGTTATATACATACACACATACAATCATACATACATACATACAAGCACATATACACACACAAGCATATACATATATACATATAGATACATATATACGCACGTAGATACATATACATATTCATATATATTCATATACACACACACATACATACATTTTATTCTCGTTCCCTCTATAGATTTCTATTTTGCTCTTTTGTTAATTATGAAATAAATTTTGTGTCCTATTCTATTCTATTCCATTCCATTCAGTTCATTTTCATTCCATTATATTCCATCTATACACAGCTTTCCCCCACTCCTTCCCAGTTCACATCATTCTATTCTGTCCCAGTGTATATAAATATCCTAGTACTTATAGCAAGACTGTCATGAAGTATGGTTATTTAAGTTATAATGCAATTGTCCTTGGTAATCCAGTTAAAAATATATAAAGAAAAAGAAAGCAGCGGAAGATAAATTCGCAATGTATAAGTGTGTGTGTATAAGTGTGTATTTACTTTAAAGGTAGTTGCGGTGGTGGTGGCTGTGGTTGTGGTTGTGGTGGTGAGGGTGATGATGGTGGTGGTTATGGTGGTAGTGGTGGTTATAGTGGTGGTGGTGGTTATGGTGGTGGTGGTTTTGGTGTTTGCGGTGGGGGGTTGTAGTGGTCGTAATAGTGATTGTAGTGGTGGTAGATGTAGCGTGATGGTTGTGGTGATACTGTTGTTGTTGATGGTGATTGTATTTGTGGTGGTGGTTGTATTGGTGGTGAATACAGTGATTGTAATTACAGTGATTGTTGGTAGTTGCGGTGATGGTGGTGGTTGTGGCAGGTGTTGTGGTGATGGTTATAATGATGAGGTTGGCGGTAGTGGTTGTAGTAGTGTTTGTGGTGGTCGTTGTGGTAGTTGTAGTGGTGATGGTTGTAGTAATGATAATGCTGGCGATGATGATGGTGGTAATAGTTTTAGTAGTTGTGGTGGTGGTTGTGGTGGTGATGGTGCGTGTGATAGTTGTGGTGACTGTGGTGGTAATGATGGTGGCGGTGATGTTTGTAGTTGTGGTTGTAATAGGTGCTGTGGTGATGTTTGTGGTGGTTGTAGTGTTTGTGGTGGTTGTAGTGTTGATTTTGTTCGTGTTGGTAATAGTTGTGTTGATCGTGGCGGTAGCGGGAGCACTGTATTTGTAGTGCTAATGCTCATTGCTAATGGCGCCAATGGTGATAGCTATGGTGTTGGTAGCAGTTGTGGGTAACTGTGGTGATGATGTGATTTTAATTGTCGTGGTGTTGGTGATGGTGATGGCCATGGTTTCTTATCCCTCTATTTTCCTTTAGTTTACCGTTATCCCCAAGAGCTCAATGTTTTTTCCTTCTCATATGCTGTTTAACGAACTGAGCCTATTTTCTCCTTATATTATGCTTTTCTATTCTTGGCACAAGGGCTCTGAAATTTTGGAGGAGGGGGAGCCAGCCGATTAGATCGACTACAGTACGTAACTGGTACTTAATTTATCGGCCCCGAAAGGATGAAAAGCAAAATCGACCTCGGCGGAATTTGAACTCAGAACGTAAAGACAGACGGAATATCGCTAAGCAGTTCGTCCGGCGTGCTAACGTTTCTGTCAGCTCACCGCTTGTCTCTCCTTATATTATTAAGGAATCTTTTGGTAGCTTTCGTTTACCTGAGGACCTCGGCATTTAGCCTTAATCTTTTAATTCATATTTATTTCGGTCATTGCAGAATTATAATCGAACGAATCGTCTGCAGTTCTTATTTTCTTACTAAGCGTGGTACTTATGCTATCGATCTCTTTGGTCGAACAGCAAAGTTACAGAGACGTAATCACACCAAACACCAGTTGTCAAGCGGTGGAAGACAAACACAGGCACAAAAGTGCAATCACATTCGAAAGAAGTCCGTCGTGTGTGAGTGAGTGTCTGTATATATATATGTGTTTCTGTACATATATATATATATGTATGCGCAGGGGTGGCTGAATGGTTAGTAGCTTGCTCACCAACCACATGTCTCGGGTACATTCCCACTGCGTGGCACCTCGGGCAAGTGTCTTCTACTATAGCCTCGGGCTGACCAAAGCCTTGTGAGTGGATTTGGTAGACGGAAACTGAAAGAAGCCTGTCGTATATATGTATATATATATATATATGTGTGTGTGTGTGTGTGTGTGTGTGTGTGTGTCTGTGTTTGTCCCCCCAACATCGCTTGACAACCGATGATGGTGTGTTTACGTCCCCGTAACTTAGCGGTTCAGCAAAAGAGACCGATAGAATAAGTACTAGGCATCCAAAGAATAAGTCCTGGGGTCGATTTACTCGACTAAAGGCGGTGATTCAGCATGGCCGCAGTCACATGACTGAAACAAGTAAAAGTACGGAACAGCCATGTTGATGTGGTGACAAACATTACTTCTTAGTATAGTTACTTCTTTCATCTCTTGTAGAGATTCTCTAACTAACTACTTTGCTTATCCAAGAATAGTCTTTCTGATATTTTCTTGTTGTCATTTCTGTTCTTGATTTCATAAACTGGTTCCCCTCTAGGAGAATGGTGGTACAGGATTAATCAGTCGTATATAAAATATCAAAATTGTTTTCGCTTTTCAAACTTTAGTACAGATTAATTACTCCTGAAACCCTGCTGGAATTCAGCCTTCAGCAGAATTTGGTCTCCCGACCGTAAGTTATCTGATAAAAAAAAAACAATATTTTCTCATTTAGCTTTGAATTTCATTTAACTCTGAAACGGCCACTGGCTCTCTGATACAAATCCTCTGTTTTAAAATAATCTAAAAGCCTTACATCAAAATTTCATGTTAATTCATGCTCCACACACCATCTTGATGACGACAAAGATATTTTCACAAATTCTTTATGTTTATTTCAACATAAATATATTAAGGAAATGTTTTGATATTTTTGTATTATTGAAGAATTATGAACAGTAAAAATTATAAGAACAGGTCGATAGCCAACACTTTTAGTTGTTCAGAACCAGTCAGTACTTAGAGAATACGTCAAGATATTCTTTAAATAAAGATGACCAGCTTCAGAAATTAAAGTGGAATCTTTCCCCTCAAGAAAATGCGAAACAACAACCTAATGACACAGGAGATGGACTCTACTTTCATTTTCTGGTATATATATTTACGTCAGCTGGAAAGATTAGTTTTCTGTCCACAGATTGGACAAACTGTTTGTGCGGTATTTAAATTAAACTTGTATGAACTAAGAGTCTACTTCATAATTTAAAAGAACATTTCACATCTAAAATAGAACCACAAAGCTGAACGCTGTTTTCGAACTCTTCCTAGGATCTTTGTCTTTTATGGGAAGAATGAGGCACAAGCAAACAGCCTTTTTCTTGAAAAATGTTTTGATAGAAACTTAACTTATTTAAGCCGATGCTGGCAGATGGTAGTTCTATCAATGGAAAAATTTATATAATTTTATATAAATTATAATAATAAAAGAGAGACAGCTATTTTCATATTGTACCAAAACATTTACAACATAGAGAAATGAGTATAAAGATTTATATAATTTTAACAGAAAAATTGGAGGCTCAGAAGTGCGAAAGTTCATAGAAAGGTATAATCCTGAAAGTTCATTCTGTAATGTCAATTGAGACATAAATTATCCAGAATTAGTTTTGAAAAGGACGTTTTAATGTTAGAACTCGCCTTAGACAGATTTCAAAAGAATTTAGAATGAAAACGAATTTGAACGATATAAATATATAAAAAAAAAGTCAACTGTGAAAAGGTATTTATTTTCTATCAGATATTAATTGGTAATAAAACAGCATTAAGAATAACAGTCATCAATAGTTAATCTTTAGACTACTACAGAGGAACTTCAGTTGACTGATATCGAAATGTGATGATGGAGGTGAAGAGCTCGTCAGGTAGAGTTGTCAGATGATAATACTTAGTATATGAACTGTTATGAACTGTTAGTTCACTTTCAAAATGTGTCGGTGCAGAATAATTTTCGAAATGAAAACACAAAGCAGTTTAGGATAATCACAAACAAATCTCAATGTACTTCAGGCGAAGAGCTTTATTTTAATTAGAGACGGGTTAATATAATCACTACAACATGTTTTATCACACTGAGAGTGATAAAACTCCAAGTAAAGCATGAACTTAGAAGACTTTTTTCAAAACTGACAAAATAGGAACTAAAATACATGTGGGAAGAATCTCTATCGTATCCATCATATTAACAGGTTAAATCATTTCATGGCATGAGCAGGAAATATCAAATAGGAGTTTTATGGACAATTTGCGCCAATCTCTTTTATTGTTGCTTAACGCAGTATGGTTTTTGTACTTAAGAAACTTCCGCATCCAAATGAAGGACCAAAAACATTCAACTACATTGATATTATTGGCAAAAACACTCAGCATGGAAATGAACGACCACCAAAGCTAAAGCGTGGTGCAGCAGAAATTCCTGGCACTGCATTGCGAAACATCTCGTTAGCGGCTGCTCGAAGATCTCAACATCAGTAGAAGTACATTGCTTTATGCTGCCAGTCGGAGGAGAGGTATGTGGCCGTGGTCTCCAACCAGCCCTCCATGGCTGGTTAAACCGATACTTCTGATATTCAGCTTGAACAGATCCAGGTCAACGTCTGTAAGGAAAAGTAATATCAAAAAATAATAATATAAACGTAAGCAGAATTGTAGATATTGGAACATTTTAGGGATGGAAGATTGAACATGAGGATTAGCAAGGATCATGGGAAGGAAGACACAGCAGTGAACATTACGAGAAAAGGGTGGAGTGTGTCGGATGTGCTTATGTGGAAGTGGTGTGCCTTTGGCCAGCTTTGAGAAAGAGAGGAATAGAGGCCGTTATAGTAGCGGTAGATGACACAGTAAAGATACAGTGATTCTATGAGATCGAGATTGGAGTGTGAGTGGACAGAGTGATTGAGTAACTGAGTGATACTCTTTTAATGACTCATCTGATACGTTTTTGAGATCGATAAGTTATTGAGATCGATACGAAGTTGAATGACTGAGAAAATGTTCCTGCTGGATAAAAGAGCAATGAAAAGCAAGATAATACTGTTGTTTTCAATAGGAAATAATACCTTTATATTAGCTTAGGAAATAGATTGACTTAGGAAGAACAAAGAGGTCAATTTCGATTCCTTAACACATTCTGTTATAAATTAAAACGTTCATAATAGTTGATTGGATTGCAGGCTTCAAAAACAAAAATAGAAAACACCAAAGACTATATTACATGAAGCAGAATTTCTCTGTATATAATTACAATGAAAATAAGACAGAGGAATCTAGTGGCTAGGTCGATAGGCTGCTGAGTAAATACGTATTTCACATAACTCCAAAAGGATATTGTGCTTTACATCTATTACTAAGAAATTGAAATACAACTTGCTCGTTTCGTCCA
>NC_142930.1:164064329-164071829 GCF_046866305.1 Octopus bimaculoides | reverse complement strand
CGGCCAGAATCGTTAGAGAGTTGGATATAATGCCTGATAGCAGTTGCTCCGATTTCTGTGCTCAAATCCCACTAAAGTCAACTTTGCATTTTCTTCTTTTTTCTTTCGGAGTTGATGAAAAAGAAAAGGTATCCAATCTTTTGGATGGTTTGGCGAAACTGTTAAGAACGTCAGATGGGATTCTATGTTGTATGTATTCTGGCCTTTTTTGCGATTTTATAGCAATACATAACTCAGGTCACTTGCACGATCTCTCATGAGTGCGACTGGTAATATGGAATCCATTACAACCTGTTGTATGGTCGGGTCGTCGGCGATAAACCGGCACCCCTTCGAGGCTTTACTGGTGAGGTGTGCAGGATTAGAAACAAGACCTGTGAAAAGAACAGGTGAACCTAGTGTAGATTCAATGACTATATAGCAATAACACGGGCTCTCACAGATTCCTGGTTGATATCCGGTTATGCTGGGAAACCACTGAGTGAGACACCTCTTAGATTTTGTTAAAGCGTTTCTCTAGAACCTACTTCAAGCCCAGGCTGCATCTGCTCCGATAATCGACAGTAAGTTGGTCAGTGAATCCTCTGCGATCGCCAACAATCGACATCAAGATGCGCTGCGACAGATCACAATATTCCAAAGTGTGTATGCACGTGACCGGGGACCACGTGTGAACTGGTATTCCCACTGAAACTCCGAATATGACCTTCGGTGCTGGCTCAACCCACACCGGGTGGATGACGTCGCAAGTAGAAAAAAAGTGGGAGAAATACATGCAACGACTCTGGTGTCAAGACAGTGGTCTCTCACTCGGACAACACCGATGGCGTGGCGAGATGAGACTCGCAAGCATGGGCAACAGCCAGTCTTACAGAGAGAGAGAGAGAGAGAGAGAGAGAGAGAGTGAGAGAGAGAGAGATAAAGAGAGAGAGAGAGAGAGAGTCAATGAGAGGTAGGTAGCTGGAAAGTGAGGTTTTGCGTACATATGGAGGCACGTGGTCCAACCTCGTCGACAGAGAGTTTAGACAGTAAAATTATTAATTGTGAACAGTAGAGTGCGTATACAGAAGCTTGATATGCTATAACTAGCACCTAAATCGTTTTAACTCACAGCACTATATATACTAATTTAAGGAGTAAAAATAAATGGGATAATAAAACATTGCGTGGAAAGGCATTTGTGTTGGCAATGGTTGGATTGCTTTACTCTCTTCTAGAACAAGGCATATATGGATCTATACTGCAACACCAAAAAATTAATAATAATAAAGCGTCCATGGAAGAAGTCGCTACGCCATTGTTCAACCTGCCAGAAATAGCAGTAAAAAAGGCGGGGGAAGCTGGCAGAAACGTTAGCACGCCGGCCGAAATGCCTAGCGGTATTTCGTCTGCTGTAATGTTCTGAGTTCAAATTCCGCCGAGGTCGACTTTGCCTTTCATCCTTTCGGGGTCGATAAATTAAGTACCAGTTACGCACTGGGTCGATGTAATTGACTTAAACCCTTTGTCTGTCCTTGTTTGTCCCCTCTATATTTAGCCCCTTGAGGGCAATTAAGAAATAGCAGTAAAAAGCTCTTTTAGAAAAGGACATATGAGATGATGTGATCCAGGTTTCCTTGCATAATGACAAGACAGGATGATCAGAGCTGGAAAAGTATTTGCTGGATTGTGGATCAACTCTACTGGATCATGGCTAATCTATGACAACGAAAACAAATTAGTAGTGTGCTTGCTAAGTTGCAATCTTTGATATTAAAAAATTGTAAAATAGTGTCCCAAACGAAATCCAGTTACTTTTAACTAAATGTAAACCGTAACGAACTTTAAAAGGTCGTTGTTATGCCTAAATCTGGCCAAATAAAGCAAACTTTGGATAGATTTAAGATAGACAAACTTTGGAATCCATAACCTGATTGAACACCTAATTTAACACCACTATTTGGTCCATCGCAGCCTTTAGCAAAATATACCCTGTTATTGGCATTTAGTCCCATGTTTTTTGGTGTAATAATAGCGTCGCCCCAACAGTCATTGAGATCCTGAAAAGGATCACGGGTATAGCTTATCTTCTTCTAAGTAAGAAATAAATTAAAATAATATTTAATTATTTCTTAGAATCTGCATAATCTCGATTATGTTGATCTCAGTTTGTTAGTCTTAGTTCGTCCTGTGTTTCTGCTTTTCTTCATGGGACATCGGGTTCTGAAGCAATTTGAATACAGAAAGCATTCGATCCCACCTCAGTTTTCAACACAAGTCTGGCACCAGCTATGCCGGATACCAGCCAAGGACATCGAAGTCGAAAGATATGGGTATCTTTAACCTTGTATAGGGTTCGATACCAGGTACTGTCAGCTGGATTGAGCTCGTATAAAACAGGGTAGACTTGCTCTGCAGTAATGAATGAAGTTCCTATCCACTACCTTGGCACTGAGTAGATCTCAGTATATAACTGGAAATTATTTGATTAACAGTGAAAGCTAGTTGCAGACAGAAAATGTAGTCGTGGTGTATCCCAACGAGATTAAGGCATTTGGTTCCGTGTTTAAACATTTATGCCAATGTGAAGTCATTTTTAACTTGAAAATATTATCTAAAATAAAGTCAAACTCTCAATCAAAATGATTCTTTTATGAATTTTAAACTCGTAAAAGACCAATTTCTACGCAGAGAATTTACAACTTTTAAATACCATCGTATTTTAATCTCTGAAACAGAGGAATTTAAAATAATCTTAATTCCTTTGTTCAGAAATTAAAATAAAGTCTCTCTGTGCAGTTAGTGAACATTTATGATTTAAAATCAAACTGTACTCTCTGTACCCGCATATAGAATTTATAAACTTATGAATTTTCGGTACTTCTTGTAAGGAACTTGAAATTAAAATCAATCTAAGATTCATGACTCATCTTTACTATTAGGTTTCTTGCCGACTTTGAATATAAATTTGTATCTATGTCCAGTGGTCTACTGTTTTTAAATCCAAACTTGAAGCATCAATATGATCACTGGACTTGCAAGAAATAGCTGAGAATCTCAATCAAATCTTATCCGCCACAAAAAAGAAAACAAAATCAAAAAACAATCCTGGGTGGCATTCATTCCGATTCATTACATTCTGAGTTCAAATGTCGCTGAGATGACATTAACTCTCATCCTTTTGAGGTCGATAAAATAAATGCTAATTCAATTTTGGTTGTCAATTAAATAAACTTACACTTCCCCTAAAAATTGTTGGTCTTGTTCCAAAATTTGAGACCATTATTACATCTAGAAGCAGGGTGGCGAGTTGGGGGAATCTTAATCTATATTTCTTCCGGCTTTTTACGTTCTCAGTTAAAATGCTGCCGAGTTCGACTTTGCTTTTCATTTTTGCAGGATCGATAGCATATGTAGCAGTTGAGCACTGGGGGCAATTTAATCGCTAAGAACCCCCTCCTCCAGAGTTTCAAGTCCTGGGCCTATAGTAGAAAGGATTATTACCATTAAGGCGGCAAGCTGGCAAACTCGTCACCGGACCGGACAAAATGCTTAATGGTATTTCTTCCGGCTCTTCACGTTTTAAATTCAAGTACCCCGATGTCGACTTTGCCTTTCCTCCTTTCGTGGTCAATAAAAAATTCGACTCTCCACCCCACTCAAAATTGCTGGCTTTGTGCAAAAATTAGAAAGAATTATTTCATCTAGGAGTGCATTGAAAAACTTGTACTTCCTTTTATTGTCAATCAATTGACAAGGTCTAATTTGAGGGCGATATGACTGCTTTTTCTAACAATATGAGTGACCCATATAGCATCCTTTGTTGACTCAGTTTACGAAAAAGTGTTAGTTAGAAATGACCAACATAATATTCTGTTCTTTATTGCAAAATGAACTAAAAATATACAAAAGCAAACAAGAAAACATAATGAAACTATAGAAAAGCAAAACAACAAAAAACCCAGCCTGTTATTGTTGTAGAAAATTTTCATGATCATTTCTTTGGTTTTAAGAACCGAAAAGGAAGGGTAGAAATGTAAACTCATTATCTGGGTACATATGGATGATGGAATTGTCTTAGTGTCTTAGCAATGCTTTCAAATATATATTATCTCTCTCATGTATTTTAGGTGTGTTGCTTGTATAACAGAACAGGTCTTTTGTTCTTAGTCTTAGAGTATCATATCCGGTTAACTATTGAGTTTATGTACTAATGGTCCACTTAGTCACATACATACACAGAGAGAAAGAGAGAGAGAGAGAGAGAGAGAGAGAGAGAGGCACACACACACAATCATATATTATATGTGTATATGTCTACTTACATTACGAACATACATATATAAATACATCTGTACGTACATACACGTATGCAAATATTTGCTATATGCGTGTGTGTGTGTATATGAGTATACATGCATATGTTAATGTATATGTTTATGTCTATATATATGTATATACATATATATATGCATATCTACGCACATATGTATACTTGTACATAAATACATACATACATATATATATACATATATATACATATGGATGTTTTCTTCTGACTGACACCGCTTCTATTCATAAGCGTTGGGTAGAACATTTCTCTGCACTTTTGAATAGACCATCATCCGTTAATATGAGGACGATAGAAAAAATTGAACAACTTCCAGTTATAGAAGAGATGGCATTTGAACCAACTCTAAATGACATTTATTTACCTATGAATAAGCTGAATAACAACAAGTCTCCAGGATCTGATGGAATCTGTGCAGAAGTCTTGAAATATGGAGGTGACAAAATGATGGAACTCTTAAATATTTTAATTTGTCACTGTTGGAGAAGTGAGAAAGTGCCTCAAGACTGGATTGATGCCATTCTTGTCTCCTTATATAAATCGGGGCCAAAGGATCTGTGTGGTAATTTTCGTGGGATTTCCCTTTTGTCTGTGGTTGGAAAGGTGCTCGCCCGCATTTTGTTAGAACGTTTAAATACCTTTATAGTTCCAAGTATGGTGTCTGAGTCTCAGTGTGGTTTTCGTTCCTCCAGGGGCACAGCTGATTGTATCTTTACTGTCAGACAATTACAGGAGAAGTGCATTGAACAGAATCTTGCTCTGTACCATTGCTTTGTTGATTTGAGCAAAGCATTCGATACTGTTAATCGAAGTGCTCTGTGGCTAATTCTGGGGAAAATTGGTTGCCCAGAAAAGTTTATAAACATGGTCAAGACTTTGCATCAGGATATGAGAGCTAGGGTTAATTTTGGTGGTAGGCTTTCTGAATCTTTTGCTGTGGAAAATAGAGTAAAGCAGGGAGACCTTGATGCACCCACCCTCTTTGCAATATACTTTGCCGTTGTGGTGTCACATTCCTCTGAGGAGGGTATCTACATAAAATATCGAACAACGGGGAATGTTTTTAATTTGACCCGACTGAAGTTTAAAACGAAGGTTTTTACTTCACTTATTAGGGAACTTTTGTATGCTGACGATTGCGATCTGGTTAGTCATTCTGAATCGGGTCTGCAATCCCTTGTATCTGCATTTGATGCAGCTTGTGATGATTTTGGCCTGACCATCAATCTGAAAAAAACAGTTGTAATGTATCAACCTGCGTATGGTGCTGTTTGTAGCCCCCCTAAAATTTTTGTTAAGGGAAAGTTACTTGAGGTTGTCAATTCATTTGTCTACCTGGGAAGCTCTGTTCAAGATGATGGAAATCTTGATACGGAAATACACCTGCGAATTCAAAGGGCAGCAAAAGCATTTGGTGGCTTGGAGTCACGTGTCTGGCGCCAGCGACATATAAATAACAATACAAAGCTGGCTCTTTACAAATCATTTGTCTTAACATCCCTATTGTATTCCTGTGAAACTTGGACCTGTTATGAAAGGCATTTTAAAATGTTAGAAAAATTCCACCAAAAATGCCTTCGTCATATTTTAAGAATTAAATGGAATTCTTTTACTCCAAACACAGATATCCTTGCATCTGCAGGCATCCCCTCAATTAAAGCCATGATTTTGAGGAACCAATTGAGATGGTGTGGCCATATTGTTCGAATGGCAGATGAACGCATGCCGAAACAGCTGTTTTATGGTGAGCTTGCAGAGGGGAAACGTTATCGGCATAAACCTAAAAAAAGGTTTAAGGATGGCATAAGGACTGCTATGAAGTCAATTGGAATGGCTCCAAAAGATATAGAAGTCCTCGCTTCAGATCGAGTTGGATGGCGAACAAGGGTGTGGAGTGGAGTGAAAGCATTTGAAGAGGCCAGGATGATGCAAGCAGGGCTCAAGAGATATTTAAGGAAAAATGTAAAGACTGAGAAGGTGAATGACAAGGACCTTTTTGTGTGCACAGTCTGTGACAGACCATGTCTGTCCTTGGCTGGCCTCAAATCTCACCTGCGAACCCATGGAAAACAAACCTCATCCAGCTATTCTGATTATATGTCTGTGCACACGTTTGAATGTGGTGTGTGCCAGAGGGTTTGCAAATCCAATGGGGGTCTTAGAAGACATGTTAGGATCCATAATGAGCAGAACTTACTTGCAGGTATTGGTAGTGCAAATCAGAGGTACAATCTGTGTGGGTGTTTTTTCAAAACACTGTCTGGTTTAAAAAGCCACATCAGACGCCATGAAAGGGCTAAGGTGTAGGTGCAGGAGGTGGTCAAACTCTGTTTAAGGAGTAGACAACCACCATATATATATATATATTATGTATAGATACAAATATACAGCCAGAGAAACTGAGAGAGCGAGAGAGAGAGCATGTGTACGTGTGACTTATATGTGTATACTTATACACATATATATGTTTGTGTGTGTGTGTGTGTGTGTGTGTGTGTGTGTGTGTGTGTGTGTGTGTGTGTGTGTGTGTGTGTGTGTGCGTGCGTTTGTGTGTGTGCCTATGTGTGTATGTGTGGGTTAGAAAGCATAAACATATATATATATATGTGTGTGTGTGTGTGTGTATACATATGTATATGTATGTATATATGTATGTATGTATGTATATATGTATGTATGATTGTATGTATATATGGATGTATGTATGCATGTATGTATGTATGTATGTGCATGTCTCTAATACCTTTCTAATGTAAGGCGCCCATTTCTCCTTACCATTCATCACTTTTGGGTGTATATATTTGTTTCGAGAAAATCTATTCAAAAGGAACAAAATTCGACGACTGAGTAAACATGAAGAATCTTTACATTGTGTCCAAATTGAATCAAATATTGAACTATATCTTTCACATATATTTAGCACGTTAGATAGTGACCATAATGTCTATAAATGTTTATTCACAAACGTAAATATAAATAATGGATAAGTACTAGCGGTAGCGGAAGAAATTCCACGGTTATTTTGAAAATTATGAGTCTTGGAAGTTTATAGAGCCATAAAATACTTCGTTTCTTTTGAAATAGGCGTAGGAGTGGCTGTGTGGTAAGTAGCTTGCTTACCAACTACATGGTTCCGGGTTCAGTCTCACTGAGTGACACCTTTGGCAACT
>NC_142930.1:164026829-164049329 GCF_046866305.1 Octopus bimaculoides | reverse complement strand
GGTGCTGTTTATCCGTAAGCCAAATTTGCAGACATTCCAGTACCCATCGTCCCACCTTTGTAGTTAACTAGAACTACATTGTCTAATGTGTGCGGTTCTTATATAAACCGGGGGCGGAGCTGTTATTTGAGTGGGGTTTACTCGCTCCGCTATTATTAGCTGTTCAAGCAATTTAGGAGAGAAAATTCTTTGTGTTGAGGTCAAAAACCAGTATTCTTTTGATGATGATGATAAAGATGACGATGATGATGATTCTGATGATGATGATGATGATGATGATGATGATGATGTTGGTGGTGGTGGTGCTGGTGGTGGTGGTGGTGGTGATGAAGATGATAAAGATGACGATGATGATGATGACAATGATGATGATGATGATGATGATGATGATGATGATGATGATGGTGGTGGTGGTGATGATGATGATGATGATGATGATGATGACGATGATGATGATGATGATGATGGTGATGTTGGTACTTTAGGTCAACCTTGAGCAAGCAGATTTGTGATCAAAAGCATTCCAGCCATGAACAAGTAGTCTTTTATATATCATTGCCCATATATTCCATTCGCTTGTACAAGACAGAACCACGTGAATTGAGGGAGATTAGGTTGATTTTTCCAGCAGACTGTGTAGCCACCTGGTCGATTTTCCGATTGATTTTTGTAAGCCGCATAGAGTTGCAACATTATCCAATGACTCGTGTGTATGTATATGTGTGTGTGTGTGTGTGTGTGTGTGTGTGGAGAGAGAGAGAGAAAGAGAGAGAGAAAGTAAAAGAAAGAATTGGGCGTTGTATCGATGTAACTGGGCGTACACACCACACACATATATATTTGTATGTATATATCCATACATACATACAGATATATATTCCTGTACAGACAAATATACATGCACGCGCGCGTGCGCGTCAGTGAAGTGTAAGAGTGTTTCCGTTTGTGTGTGAGTGCACATGTGTGAAACGTTTTACTACCTCACATCTTTATTATTACGCAGGCAAAACAGAGTTTATATCCACATAAAATTCTTTCTTCGCCTAAGAATTCACCATCTTAATATAATTAACCACACCAACATGTCAGTGCCTATTCAGTTCGTACAACAATCGTTTCTCTCACTATGCGAGAATCACTGCTTTAATATTACAAGCTGGTAACAGTGCGATGCTTTTGGCCAGATCTGAGCTAGAGGATCCACTGCAGCAACGTTCGTTTTTACTTTTACTTTCATACGCACATGTAACGTAACACATTTCGCATGTCTCAAAGAAGGAAAAAGATAAGCGTATGCATGGCTGTGTGATTAAGAAGCTCGGTTTGTAACCAAATAGTTTAGCGTTCAGTTCCACTCCGCGTCATTTTTGTCAAGTGTTTTCCATAATAGCCACGGGCCTAATAATGCCTTATGAATGAATTTGGTACGTGGAAACTTTGTGGAAATCCGCCGTGTACGTACATGCCTGTATATATATATATATATATATATATATATATATATATATATATATATATATATATGTATATATATATTCGTTTACACGTTTCAGCCTTAAGGTTGTGACCATACTGGAGCACCGTATATATATATATATATATATATATATATATATATATATATATATATATATATAAAAACAAAAGTAAATGAGTATATGCATATATACGTACAGGTATGTGCATACCGACATCCACCTGTATGTATAGGTGCATATCTGGGTACAGGACATTGCAAACAAACGTAGACGAGAACACACGAGCCACATAGAGAACATTCTACTTCATCAGCTACCCACGTTTTAACACCGGCGTTTCGACGAGCTTCGAAAGATTAATAAAAAGAGAACAAATTTCCTCTTAAAATCATCTTGAACTACTCTTTCATCCATTTGATCATTTCGATTAATGCAACATTGATGGTGCATGTATAATAATTTTCTCATTGATTCCAAACACGGTCATACAATTTCATAATTTCATACGATGTCATGCGAGTATATTTATGTTTTATATTTTATCTACATATTTATTTTTTACGTGTACTTTTATGAAGTGTTCCGATGTTGAGAAATATACAAACGAAATGAATTCTGACTCCCGAAATTTATTCACTTTTTATCAATCGTTATATTCCATGTTGCTCTATTAATTAGAGTGCTAATTTGTTGTTCTGTAGTCTAATGATGGGGCATATGAGCCCTCGACAGAAAAAAGTAAACTTTCCCGTACGCGGCACGTTGATTGCTATAAGCTTTAAGCTTATAAAAAAATACCATTATTATTATTGACAGAATTGTAAAACTCGACACCGCTTCACAAAACTATTCGCACTGAAAACATATAAAGTTTGTTTAAAAAAACAACTACAAACTAATACAGTTCTTAAATTTGACAGAAAGGAGCAGGCTGGTTCGCTGGTGTAATCGGTAACACACACACACACACACACACACACACACACACACACACACACACACACACACACACACACACATATATGAGTGTGTGTGTGTTTGTGTCTGTGTTTTCTTTCTACCCATCACCACCACCACTATCGCCACCGTTTGACAAACTGGTGTTAGTTACATCCGCATAAACTATCGGTTCGGCAGAAAAGAACGATAGAATAAGTACCAGATTAACGACAAGAAAAAAAAAGAAAGAAAGAAAGTAAAAGTGATGAGGTTGATTTGTTTGACTAAAACCTCTCAACGACGGTGCTCCAGCGTGGCCGCAGTCCAATTCACTGAATCATGATAACGAAGAAGAAATAAAAGGCGATACACCTCCATCTCATTCTCACTTGTTCTATATTCTGGAACCCTATAAATCTAACTGCAGGAATCAATATGTCCCTAGATGATCGATTTTTGAATTATCGATAACAGTACATTGCCAAATCGATTGATGATATTTTTTACTTTTTATTTACGGTTGATTTATTTATTGTCTTCTTTGCGTTTGCCAACTTAATTTCATTGAAATCAATATACCTTGACGGTAGGTGTCGACTGTGGTACTGCTTCAAATCTGCTGCTGTTGGTTGTGCTGTTGCTGCTGTTGCTGCTGTTGGTGGTGGTGGTGCGAGTAAGAATAGCAATAAGATATACATGTCCAAGACAACTGGGGGAGAACAGCTGCTTTTTAGGCTTCACTTGCAGCAGCAGCAGCAGCGGTGGCAGTAGTAATGGTGGTAGTGATGGTGGTGGTGGTGTTAGGGTTGAGGTGAGGGTGGCAGTGGTGGTAGTTGAGGTAGTTGTGATAGTCGTAGTGCACATAGTCATCCTCTTAGTAGTAGTAGTAGTAGTGGTGGTGCTGGTGGTTGTGATGGTCGTGATGTGACGGTGGTAGTTGAGGTATTCGTGGTACCGTAGTAGTAGTAGTAGTAGTAGTAGTAGTAGTAGTAGTAGTAGTAGTAGTAGTAGTAGAGGCGCTGAGTGGTGGTGGTAACGGTTGTAGTGTTAGTGGTGGTAGCTGTGAGAGTATAGTGAGAGTATAGCCGTTGGCGCTATTAAAGTGGTGGTAATGCCATCATTATTGGAAGGATTGGCGGTGGTAATGGTGGTGGTAGTGGTGGTGGTAGTGGTAGTGGTGGTGTTAGTGGTGTTGGTTTAAGTTGTAGCAGTGGTGGTAGTGGTGGTGGCAGCTTTGCTTCCAGTTACCGCCGACGCCATTGCTGTTTTTGCTGTTGTTAAAGACGCTTCGAAGCGCAGATAAATTTCGACTAAACACGAAATCCTGTTACCATAGCTGCTGCTGCTGCTGCTGATGATGATGATGATGATGATGATGATGATGCTTGTTCCTCTTCCCTGCCAGATAATCCTCGATTTAGCAGAAATATGATCAAAGATGGATTCGAACTACGTCCGGATCAATTTAGTATTTTTACACATGCGCAAGCATGGCCGTGTGTTTAAGAAACTCGCTCTGCAATCATGTGGTTACGGGTTCAGTCCTATTGTTTGACAAGAGCCCCGGACCGACCAATGCCTTACGAATGGTTGATGGAAACTGCGTGGAAACTCTTTTTGCCAGCTGAGTGGACTGGTGTATTGTGAAGTAAATATCTTGCTCAAGGATACAACGCGCCGCCGTGAATTGAACTCACGAACTTAAGATCGTGAGCCGAATACTCTAACCACTCAGCCACGCGCCTTCAGCTTAACCGAATAATACCTAAGGAAACATAAAGGAAGATTTTGAGACAATATTAGTTCCATATGGTCGATCGACCTACAGAGATAGCAGCTAGATCTCTTCGATAGTATAGCCACTCGCATAGCTATGATCACATTCTTTGCTACTCTAGGCACAAGGCCCGAAACTTTTAGGAAGGGGGCCAGTCAATTAGATCGACCCCAGTACGCAACTGGTACTTAATTTATCAACCCCGAAAGGATGAAAAGCAATGTCGACCTCGGCGGAATTTGAACTCAGAACGTAAAGACAGACGAAATACCGCTAAGCATTCCGCCCAGCACGCTAACTTTCTTATTTCTTTATTGCTCACAAGGGGCTAAACACAGAGGGGACAAATAAGGACAGACAAAGGGGTTAAGTCGATTACGTCGACCCCAGTGCTCAACTGGTACTTAATTTATCGACCCCGAAAGGATGAAAGGCAAAGTCGACCTCGGTGGAATTTGAACTCAGAACGTAAAGACAGACGAAATACCGCAAACCATTTCGCCTGGCGTGCTAACGTTTCTGCCAGTACTCCGCCTTGACTTTGAGACAATATTAGTTCTATATGGTCGCTCGACCTATAGAAATAGCAGCTAGTTCTCTCCGATAGTATAGCCACTCTGATAGATATGATCAAATTGGTATATGCTGTCCTCAGCCAACTGCGCCTGAGAAGTAAGTAGATGTGATGGACACGGTGGAAAATCCTTTGAATACCGGTCTGCTCGGTCAGATCTGATTTGAGACTAAGAATGAACCACATGCAGGAAAACCCAAGAAGAATTAAATTACAGCAATGTCAGGAACAGATCTGAAGAGAAGTCAGACCTGGCGTTCGGTGATGTGATGGTCGATGTTAAAATTTGCTTCCAACTTGGCATAAGACCAGAATTTGGGAGAGAAGTGCTTATTTTTTAAGGCCTGCTACTTATTTCCTCGATCACCTTTGCCGAACTGCTGGTTTACGGTGACGTATACACACCAACACCGGATGTCAAGTGGTTGTTGTGAGGGCAAACACGGACAGAAAGACATGCGCACACAAGCGCGAGCGCGAGCGCACACAGACACACACACACACAAATTGCTGTGTGGTTAAGAAGTTCGTTTCAGTACCACGTGTTCTCGGGTTCAGTCCCATTGCGCGGCAACTTGGGCAAGTGTTTTCTACTGTAGGTCCGGGCCGACTAAACACCTTGTAATAAGATTTGGTCACTGAAAACTGTATAGAAGCCTCCGTGTACCTCTGTGTGTGTGTGTGTGTGTGTGTGTGTGAATGCGCGTGTGTATGTGTGTGTGTGTGTGAATGCGCGTGTGTATGTGTGTGTGTGTGTGTGTGTGAATGCGCGTGTGTATGTGTGTGTGTGTGTGTATGAATGCGCGTGTGTATGTGTGTGTGTGTGTGTGTGTGTGTGTGAATGCGCGTGTGTATGTGTGTGTGTGTGTGTGTGTGTGTATGCGTAATTTCATGTAATGCAAACATTTACTCAACTCATACTCGCCTGTCTTATGCTCTGAGCTCAAATTCCGCCGAAGTCGACTTTGCCTTTCATCTTTTCGGGTTCGATAAATTAAGTACCAGTGGAGTACTGGGGATCGATGTAATCGACTTGTCCCCTCCTCCCGAATTTCAGGCCTTGTGCCTTTAGTAGAAAGGGTTTTCTCGACTCATACCGTCTTTAGTTTCCTTCCTGTATAATTCCCTCTCACAACCTGTCTGAAAAAATAGTTATTTTCGAGTCCTCGAAGGAACCACTTCGTGGATGGTCGACTTCTAGAAATAGAAACAAATTCTCCCTTCAAATAATAGCCTAAAAATTAAAAACCAACTAAAAAAGACAAAAATAATACGTTAGGTAATGTATTCCTCGATACTCCTAATGAGACGGGCTGGTCATGGATGGCGTGCCGTTGATCAAATGTCTGCTGGAATATATTTGGACCAGGGCTAAACGACAACAACCAGCCAATAAACTATCTATCTATATATCTGTCTGTCTTTTTGTCTGTCTGTCTTTCTTTCTGTCTGTCTGTCTCCCTCTCTCTCTCTGTCACCCTCTCTCTCTCTCTCTCTCTCTCTCTCTCTCTCTCTATCTATCTATCTATCTATATATATATATATATATATATATATATATATATGTATATATACATATATATATATATATATATATGTATATATACATATATATATATATATATATATGTATATATACATATATATATATATATATATATATATATATAGATAGATAGATAGATAGATAGATAGATAGATAGATAGATAGATAGATAGATAGATAGATAGATAGATATATCTGTCCGTTTAGTTTATTTGTCTATCTATCTATCAGTTTGTTGGTTTGTTTGTCTATTTATCTATCTATCTGTCTGTCTGTCTGTCTCTATTTGTCTGTCTATGTCTCCCCCCCCCTTCTCCCCCCTTCTCCCCCTCTCTCTCTGCAGCTGTGAGTCGTCAGTACGTACTGACTTCTACCTCAGCAATCAACGAAAAAAAACCCTGTCCCATCCCCGGAAGTGACGTTGCTCTGACTATATCCGACTCCGATATAGCCGGAAGTTTTTATTTATTTATCAACTAATCTATTTCTTTCTTTTATTTATTTACATTTTTACGTTCAAACACACACAAACCCACCTACAAACACAAACACACACACACACACACACTTATATATATATATATATACTCACACACTACATACCAACATCATGCAGTCTAGCCTTCGAGTAACATTTACACACACACACATACACACACACACACAGAGCATACGCATGCACACACACACACATACACACCCTCACACACACAGAGCATACACATGCACACGCACACACACACACAACATACACCTACATACACATCGTAGTTAATCAATTTTATCGCATTTAGTTCATCTCTCTTTCGCTTCCTCCCCTTCCTCTGTCTTGTCTCCACTCTCTCTCTCTTTCACTTTATTCCCCCCTCTCTCTCTCTTGTCTTACTTTCTCTTGGTTCATACATAAAAACACGTACAAATATATCAACGTCCCGTCAATCAAAAACCCTCCTTACCCCTCTTTATCTCTCTCTCTCTGTCACACACTTTGTCTGTCTCTCTTTCCCTCTCCCTTCTCCTCCGTTCAAGTTTAGTCTCTGTCCTTTTCACTCTCTGTCACTTTTACCGACTCCCATCCCCCTACCTCTCTTTCGCTTTCTTGTTTTCTTCCCTTTCTCTAAGCAATCGCTTCTCACCCCTCACATATTCCATCTCCCCCCACCACCACCACTACTACTTACATCGAACCACAGCAACAACAACAACAACAACAGCAAACAATAAACGCCGAACACATCCGTTCATTTACGATGCTTCTTCTAATCTATTCCCTGTAAACCACGCCCATTTCCTAAAACATTATCATAATTTTACCCACAGACTGACAACCTCTGCCTTTTCCCCCTCATTTTAGCATGAAAGAAAGAAAGGAAAAAACATGACAAACAGCTTCGCATTGACTCCTCCTCTTTTCTCCCTCCACTTAATTTTCTTACTCCTACTCCTTCTTCTTCTTCCTCTCACCTTCCTCGTCTCTGCTTCTGTTTTACTCTCTCAGTCGTTGCCTCAAACTGGTGGCGGCGCTTAATTCTGTTTTCTTCTTCTCCTCCTACTTCTTGCTTTTTCCTCCTCCTCCTTTGTTTTCTTCTCCTCCTCCTCCTCCCACACCTCACCCTCTCCTCTGCGTTGTTGTTTCCTGTTACCTCCTCCTCTCTCGTTCTTCCTCTTACATTCATTTATGTCTTTACCTTTCTCATCCTATTCCGTCGATATGGCGTTTTAACGAGAGTTCGCTCATAACATTCACACAACCGTACAGGCATGAACGTAAACACACACACACGAACACACACACACACACACACACACACACATATACATAGACAAATATACATACTACATGTACTCATACATGCGCACTTCTTTATAAGACGCGCATGCGCGCACTACTCGCCATCGTCACCATTTTTTTTTATTGCTTGTCGACTTCTTTCTTGGTTTGTTGGAAACATTTGATCCTTGACTCCTCTCAGTTGCAACGTCTTCTAAATCTGTCATAAAAACGAAAAAAGAAACAAAATCAAATTTTATATACATACATACATACATACATCTATATGCATATATATATATATATATGTATATAGATGTATAAATGTAGTTCTGTGTGTGTGTATATATATATATATATATATATATATATATATATATTATACATATGTATGCATACACCCATACACATACATATATATATACATACACGTATACAATGTGCATATATATATATTCATATATATACATATATATATATATATGATGTATATATATATATATATATATATGTATACACACACATAAATATATATGTGTATACAATTAAATATACACTTGCGCACACATACACACGCGCACGCGCACGCACACACACACACACACACACACACACACACACACACACACACACACACATGCTAAATAAACATATTTATACAAATCTAACATAATATTTGTTTTTGCAGTATAAAAATATCTTTATTTTTATTTTATTTTAATTTTTTTGTTTTGTGTTCGTAATGAAATCATTCATAAATGCCTTAAGAAAATAATCTATTTTGCATTACGTTAAAATCACACACACACACACACACACACACGTGTTCCATGACGAAATGTGCGACTCCTAGATCACTTTTCTACCTTTCTGCTCGTTTAAAGTTAAGAAGAAAAAAAATAGGGTACATTTGATGTCCTTCATGTCCTTAACTACGGTAATTGCAAACAAACAGGTATTACAATTCTATATTTAAGAGATGAGGAATTATGTACATTATTTACATTATTTACATTTGATGGATATTTGTCCCCATCTTGTTTGTTGTTAGCACAATAATAATAATAATAATAATAATAATAATAATAATAATAATAATTAATAATGATAATACTTCCTACAGGAAGTGCAAAAAATCATGTTAACTGGAACGACTCATGTACTGAGAAGAGCATTATCGCTGTGAAAACAACATCCATTCATGAATTTATTTATTTATCAATTTTTTTTTTTAAATACATATTTTACCTGTGAATTTGCGTGTGTAAACTGGGAATGCATACAATGAGCTTCTCTGCTCTAGGTGTACGGAAAACACTCGGCGAGAAATGGAAGAAAATTGGAAGGAAGAATGAAAAACAACAACAACAACAACAACAACAACAACAACAACAACCACAACAACAACAATAATAATAATAATAATAATAATAATAATAATAATAATAATAATAATAACATCGAAAAATACCTTTGGAATGAGAACCCAGGTTCGAAATTTCCCCCCCAGACACCTGATGAAGGCTGGAGGGTATATCAGCCGAAATGTTGTGTTAACAACAAACAAGATGAGGACAAATATCCATCAAATGTAAATAACGTAAATAATGCAAACAGGTATTATTTAACAACTTTTTGGCTCTGCCTTGAGGAATATTCGCTAAAAAAAAAAAAGACTGAATCTTTTATCAATTATCTAAGATTCAACTCTTCCGTTATGTCTTATCAGTTAGACCGGTGGTTCTCAACGAGGCGCCCCCGCATTACCTGGTAAAGGGGTCTATATAAGATTTTGGTGGGGGTGGGAGGTCCACGTAAGCAAATTAGTAGTTCGGAGATCCGCAGTGTCCTTTTAAGGACCCCTGAAAAAAAAATTTGTTTTACATGTAGCTCAACGTATTTCTTGTTAACTTATATAAATGAACAACTGAAAAGCATTAGGAAAAATAGTTTTAAAACATAGTTTTAAAAAATAGTTTTAAAACATAGTTTTAAAACATCGGCTGACTGTGAGGTGGGGGGGGGTCTACCAGAAAAAAATTAGTAATCAAATGGGTCCATAGGTAAAAAAAAAACAATGGTTGAGAAACACTGAGTTAGACAATACAAAGTTCAGAAAGCAAATTATTTTGGGGCCTTAATCCGTATGGCCCTGATATTAGGGTCTGTACTGTAAGTACCAGAATTTGATTAAATCCAGAAAAAACTTAACAAACCTTGTGAAGAATTTTAAAATCGATATCATTGTTAATAAGAGAACGATGCAGAACGTTAGAGCAGAATGTCTTTGGGGTATTCTAGTTTTTAGCACTTTACGTTCTGAGTCCAGTTATCGCAGAGGTCAACTTTACTTTTCATCTTTCCGAACTCGATATGGTAAAGAGCCAGTCAATTACTGGTATCAATATGACCAACTGCTCTCACACTGGCAAAAATTTAAGGTCTGTTTTATGTAAATTATTAAGGTCAACATCAAGGTTGCGAATTGGCAGAATCCTAAACGCGTCGGGAAAATGGCTTCAGTCTTTTACTCTTTCCTATGTTTCAGTCATTTGACTGCGGCCATGCTGGAGCACTGCCTTAAAGGGTTTTAGTGGAAGAAATCGACCCCAAGACCTAGTCTTTGTAAGCCTAGTACTTATTCTATCGGTCTCTTTTGCCAAACCGCAAAACGTAAACACACCAACATCGGTTGTCAAACGATGATGGTGAGGGGAGGGAACAAACATTCACAAAGACAGACCCACATAGATATACATTTATATGTATATAAAGGGAAAAGAAAGAGAAGAAAATAGAGAATAAATGTCTGTAATTACTGATTTATTTGGATGTTATAAAAAGATGACATCTTTTTTTAATGAAAAAAAAAACAATTGATTGGAAGTTCAAAGTTTCAATTTATTTATTTGTAATGTTTATTTAAAAAAAACGTCATCTTTCTACAACATCCAAATAAATCGGTAATTACAGCCATTTATTCTCCATTTTCTTCTCTTTGTTTTCCCTCAAATTTCAAGAACCCTAAACATATACCAATGACTTTACCATTATATGATAGGGATTAAACCAGTAGAATACCTTGGGTTATATAATCCCTAATGAGGATATAACTTCCTCGAATTACCTATGTATATATATATATATATATATATATATATAAATTTTATTTTTCAGAATGAGATAAAAAAAACCAAGGGTGTGTATATTTTAGAACATTTATAAATAGAAGGTCTTACAGCTGTTTCCAGGATATTTATTATATCTCTTCATCGGAGACGGTGTGAGAGGATGGTTAAGCAATAGTTAAGTTAGATAAGATACGAAATAGAGAGTGCAGTGGAGGAATGGAAATAGATGTGAGATATTCAGGGATATTGCATTTGTAGATCCATTATTTAGGCAGAACGGTATTCAGGCAACAAATGTAGGCCGTGCAAAACCAAGGCTGCAGACATCAACCGCATTATTGCCAAATATGAAAAAATGTCTCCCGCATATTATCTTCTCGTAAGACATGATGCGATGGCCAAAAGAAGTCTCGAAGAGGATAACAACATAGAATAGTGGTGTAATTTCCAAATTAAAACAGTCACCAAGTTAAAACGGACAATGTTGTGAATGAAAGATGTACTAACTAAATAATGATTTCGATTAAATATAGATTTCACCAAAGCACTTACGCGTACTTATGACCCTGTAGCAAAGTGTGAAATTAATATGTTGATAAACAGGATGACAGATCAGTAGAACCGGTAGAGCGGCGAACAAAATACCTTGCAGTATTTTAGTTACGGCCCTTTGTGGTATGAGTTCTTTGCGTGCCATTGTTCCAAGAATCGATAAAATAAAGAACCGATCGAGTGCTGAGTAATATTATTGATTATCCTAAGGCGGTAAGCTGACAGAATCATTAGCACGCCGGATAGAATGCTTAGCGGCATTTTGTCCGTCTTTACATTCTGAGTTCAAATTCCACCTAGGTCGGGCTTGTCTTTCATCCTTTCAGGGTCGATAAATTACATACCAGTTGCGTACTGGGGTCGATCTAATCGACTGGCCCCCACTCCGCAAAAATTTCGGGCCTTGCGCCTAGAGTAGAAAAGAACCATTAGCACGCCCGGCGAAATGCTTAGCGGCATTTCGCCTGTCTCTACATTCTGAGTTCAAATTCTGCCTAGGTCGGCTTTGTCTTTCATCCTTTCGAGGTCGATAAATTAAATACCAGTTGAACACTAAGGTCGATTTAATCGACTGGCTCCCGCCAACCCGCCCCGTAATTTCTGCCCTTGTGCCAACATTTGAAATCGATATTATCGATTTCTGATTGGCAAAGTTAAAGGATATTATGGTCAATTTCATCTACTCTGCCCACCACCCGCCACTTCATAACTTGGACTTTTAATGTCGAAGTTAAAACATTATTATTTTATTCTTTTCAGCAAAGCCGTGAACCCGAATACTATGTTTTTAGATACCCTGGGTGTCACATGTCTGGCAATAACGTCTGTTACTTCTCCTTTATTTGTTACAACTGTTTCTTTTTTTTTTTTTCATTTAATTAAATTTTATTTATTAATTGATTTATTTTTTTAATAATGCCAGGCAACAACTTGAAGCAGATATTGCATTGCACAACCGACCAACAACTGCATGTCTGAACTGTGATTAAAAGAAATCTTGGATGGAATTAAATGAGTTTATTTTCCGGGAATTTGGCATATGAGAATCCGAAAACCTTGTCTTCGGTAACATGTAAGTATTAAAAGTAAAGCAACGAGATTTAATCGCCGTATTTATTGATAGAAACGAGTCTTTCTGAGTTGAATTTTCAAACCCTCTGACCGATGGGATCGACTCAACCGGTCACGCGTCAAAGATTAAGCAATTATTATTATTATTAACGTGGCAAGCTGGCCGAATCGTTACCGCGCCGGACAAAATGCTTAGCGGCATTTCTTCCGCCTTGACGTTCTTAGTTCAAATTCTGCCGAGGTCGACTTTGCCTTTCATCAATTTCTTTTACTTGTTTCAGTCATTTGACTGCAGCCATGCTGGAGCACCGCCTTTAGTCGAACAAACTGAGCCCAGAACTTATTCTTTGTAAGTCTATCGGTCCCTTTGCCGAACCGCTAGTTTACGCGGGCATAAACAAACCAACGTCGGTTGTCAAGCGATGTTGTGGACCAACACACACACACACACACACACACACACACACACACACACACACACACACATATATATATATATATATATATATATATATATACGACGGGGTTCTTTCAGTTTCCGTCTACCAAATCCACTCACAGGGCTTTGGGCAGCCCGAGGCTATACTGGAAGACATTTGCCCAAAGTGCCACGCAGTGGGACTGAACCATGTGGTTGGTAAGTAAGCTACTTACCACACAGCCACACCTGCACCTATATATACATATATATACATATATATATATATATATATATATATATATATATATATAAACTTTAATAAACATAGATCATTCGACCAAAGTTTGGCCCAGGTCATGTATATATATATATATATAAAACATTTATATAGCGATAAACATACATTCAAAATTTATTTCATTATACTTCATTTCTTTAATTTAACCCTCCCACCACTATTTCGTGCACGCCCATTTCCCATACAGCTTATAACTATAACTATTGTCATGTCTCCCCCTCTATCATTTCTATATAGCTCTCCCTTTACCATGCTCCTCCCAGCACCACTTCATTGCGCCACCCGCGATGGCTCCGTTTGCCTTACCGTGATTTGCCTCGATTTCTCTTTGTTCCACCCACTCGGGTTTTATTGTTACGTTTTGTCTGTCAGTCATTTAGCGTGTTTTAGCTGTTTTTGTTGTTGTTTACTTTCCTTAACGACTTCCCTGTAGTATAGGTTTTGTGTGTGTATGTACGCGCGCGCGTCCGTGTGTGTGTGTGTGTGTGTGTGTGTGCGCGTGAGTGTGTGTGCGTGTTTTAGTACCCGAACAGATGCTTAGATCTGAACGAGAACTTAATACAGCACCGATTACGTGTGTGTGTGTGTATGTGTGCGTGCGTTTGTGTGTGCGTGCGTTTATGTGTGTGTCTGCAAGGAATGGAAGACATAGGATTACGATCCTAAAATCTACGATCTTAAAACCCAGCAACGTTTTCGACAGAGAATCCATATTTATTTATTTTTTTTTTATATCCATGGAGGGACAAACAAGAACTGACAGAGGGATTATGTCGATTACATCGTTCCCAGTGCGTAACTGGTACTTATTTAATCGATCCCGAAAAGATGAAAAGCAAAATCGACCTCGGCGGAATTTGAACTAGAGAACGTAACGGCAAACGAAGCACCGATAAGCATCTCGACCGGCTTGCTAACGATTCTGCCAGCTCGCCGCCTCGCTGAGAGTCCATATTCCAAAACAAAAGACAAATTGTGTTGCCAAAATGTCATCTTTTAACACCGATCTCAAGGCCAAGGTTTTGCTGAGTTGCAGATTCCGTCACTTGGAGTCAAGTTGCGGCATCGAAATTCTTAGTGGGGCATATACACCACAATATCAACACGACTGAACTTCTATAATGGATTCCATGTAAATTTTCTGCAAATTCATATTTGGCTATGTATGTATGTATGTATGTATGTATGTGTCTGTCTATCTCTCTATCTATTTTTTTCCCGATCCCTTTTGATCAGAATTTTACTTTTTTTCCCCCTCTTTTTCTTTTTCATCTTCGAAAAGAAGAGCTCTACATTTGTTTTTGTCCCCTTTGTGTTCAGCCCTGTGTGGCCAATAAAGAAAATGATCTATCTACCTGTCTGTCTGTCTATCCATCCATCTCTATATCCCTCCCTCCCTCCCTCCCTCCCTCCCTCCCTCCATCCGTCCGTCCATTATCCTTCCATCTAGCCATCTATCTATCTGTCTTTCCGTCTGTCTGTCTGACTGTCTGTCTGTCTGTCTGTCTCTCTCTCTCTCTCTGTCTGTCTGTCTCTCTCTCTCCCTCTCTCTCTCTCTCTCTCTCCCTCTCTCTCTCTCTCTCTCTCTCTCTCTCTCTCTCTCTCTGTCTATCTGTCTATATTTAGTGGAGGTGTGTGGTTAGGGTATTCGGTTCACGATTGTAAAGTCGTGAGTTCGGTTCCCAGTAGTACCTGTATTTCAAAGGGCCAGCCCTGTCACACTCTGTGTCACGCTGAATCTCCTTAAGAACTACATTAAGGGTACATGTGTCTTTAGAGTGCTCTGCCACATGCACGTTAATTTCATCAGCAGGCTGTTCCGTTGATTGGATCAACTGGAATCCTCGTCGTCGTAACCGACGGAGAACCAGTAATTTATTTATATATCTATGAATATATCTATCGACCGATCGATCTATCGATCTTTCAGACAGTCTATAACACAGATAAACGCGTGCACACGATGACATTTACTGAGTAGAAACACGTTTCCACAGACCGTCTCTTGCTTCAATGGCAAAAATATTAACTTTTGGAGAATTCTCAGTTCGTTAAATTATTTACCCTTCTGATTTGGGGTCGGCCCCAGTTGTCCCAGGAGACAATTATGCTACCAGCTCTGGAAACGTAGATGAATGCAATTACATCCAGAATCAATCTTGCATGGTATTTAATATAGCCTTGGCAACTTCACAGTTATTTCCAAGACATTGCTAAAGATCTTAAGCATTTGGCACCGAGAATAGCAACAGATTTTGAATAGATTTTCAGGAGAAGCTAACACAGAAAATCTTGTCAACTTACCTAATATTGGTGTTCATAAACTCAACATAATATTTTTCTAAAATGCGATTTCTACCATAAGCATGGCGTCTAAAACATTAAAGCAAGATCGCCACATTTAATAATATCGATTTCTGTATTTAAAAAGTGCCTTATTTTATCGACCTCGTAAGTTTGAAAGGCGAAAATATCCCCCAGAAAGATTTGAAATCTGCGGGTAATTAAATATCTCAAGGCATTTTGTTCGCTTCTTTATCGATATTGCTAATCCACTATTTAATATTAATGGTTTCAAATTTTGGTCTGGCCACAATTTTTAGGGGATTACATCGACCTCAGTGCTCAGCTGGTACTTTAATTTACCGATTCCGAAAAGACGAAAAGCAAAATCGAACTTTGCCGGATTTGAACTTAGAACATAAAGCGCCAAAGGAAACGCAGCTGTGGGGTTTAGAGACGTGCTGCCGATCCTGCCAGCTTGTCACCTTCCGATTTCTCACCAACAAAGAAGGTTTCTAACTTAAGTAGAAAGCTCCTTGTTTTATGAGGGAGTGAATCATATTTTACTTGTACCAGACACTGGGTTCCAGACATTCTCTTCTACTCTAGGCACAAGGCCTGAAATTTTTAGGGAGGTGGGTGGGCAGTCCATTAGATCGATCCCAGTACGCAACTGGTGCTTAATTTATCGACCCCGAAAGGATGAAAGGTAAAGTCAACCTCAGTGGAATTTGAACTCGGAACGTAAAGACAGACGAAATACCGCTAAGCATTTTGCCCAGCGCGCTAACGTTTCTGCCAGGCTAGCCACCTTTGGGTTCCAGACATTGGGCCCAGTACTTATTTTATAAAACTTGGTACTTATTCTATTGGTGATTTTTGCCGAACTGCTAACTTACAGGAACGTAAACAAACCAACAACAGTTGTTAAGCGGGGGCGCGGACAAATACAAACACAAAAGTGTGCACACAGACACTCACACATACAGAAGCAGGGTTTCTCTCAGTTCCCGTTTATCAAATCCGCTCACAAGATTTTGGTCGGCCCGGGGCTACAGTGGAAGACACTTGCTCAAGGTGCCACGCACTAGGACTGAACCCGGAACCATGCGGTTGGGAAGCAAACTTTTTTACCACACAAGCACGCTATATCGATCATAATTTTTGGTTGATTATTTTATCAATCTTTAAGGTGGCGAGCTGGGAGAATCGTTAGCACGCTGGAGAGAAGCTTTGTGGTGTTTCGCTCCGATCTTAGTTCAAATTCCGTCAAGGTCGACCTTGTCTTTCATCCTCTCGGGGTTGATAAAATACGTACCAGTTGTGTACCGCGGTCGATGTAAAGGACTATAACCCAACCCCAAATATCAGGCTTTGTGCCCATAGTAGAAATAATAATAATAGTTATTATTATTATCAAGGCAGCGAGCTGGCAGAACCGTTAGCACGCTGGACGAAATGTTTAGTAGTATTTCGCCAGTCGTTCCGATCTGAGTTCAAATTCTGCCGAGGTCGACTTTACCTTTTATTCTTTCGAGATCAGTAAAATAAGTACCAGTTAAACACTGGGGATCAATGTAATCGACTCACCGCCTCCCTCCAAATTGCTGCCCTTGTGGCAAAATTTGAAACCATTATTTTAACCATCTTTCACTGTGGGTTAGACGAAAAGGCATCTAAACGTTATCAGTGTTTAAGTATTGGAATGCAGCGACACAATTTGGAATATAGTCAGAGGTATTGCTTTAAAAGGCTTTAAAATTCATTTGTAGACATTAAAATACGTGTATAGACATCGGTATATATTCGAATGTTGAATCTTATAAGCATTGAAAACTGAAAATCAATATATAAGCTATGAAATACATTTATAGGCATTAAAATATATTTATAGATGTTCAAATGTATTTATATGCTTTGAAATATATTTATAGGTATCGAAATACATTTACGAGCATTGAAATACATTTACAGGTGTTGAATTACATTTATGGGTTTTGAAATAATTTAATAGGCATTGGAATACGTTTATAGGCGTTTAAATATATTTATAAGCGTCGAAATATGTTTTATGAGTGTTAAAATATATTTATGACTTTTGAAATAATTTAATAGACACTGGAATACGTTTGTAGGTGTTTAAATATATTTATAAGCGTCGAAATATATTTAGGATCGTTGGATAAATTCACAGGCATTGAATTAATTTTATAGATGCTGGTATAAATTTATAGATCATTGTTAAAATTCATTTGTTAACTTTGGAGTACATTTATTGAAGTATGCACATTGAATCGTAAAAGAATAGTAGCGAAAGGCATATAGTAGTAACAAATGGTATGATATTAGAATGATGACAACTTTTTATACTAAAATAACTTCAAAGAAGGAAATTCAAGGTTTTTTTTCATGATACTGACTTCTCACAAGTACTCAAAATGCAGAATAAGACGATTGTGCGCAGCAGTCTAGACGCTGAGAATTTGGCACGTCTTATTAAACATCCAATTTCTTTTGGCGACAGTATTTTTTGGCACTGGAGGCAAACACACACACGCACAGGCAGGCAAGAATATAAAACTTAGAGATCCGGAAAAGATACTACAAGATACAACAAGCATATAACAGAAGGAAGGGAGACTGTCTCTCTCTAAAGTGTCATATAATTCACCAGTTATTCACCACTTGCCTTCCAGCCTACGAGGAAGACTGCGTGGTGGTCACTTGACTTGCTAGAACTAACAGTCAAAGCTTCCTCAAATACACCACTCACATTGCACCTGAGGTACTAAAGGACATGATGATCTCAGCTGGAATGTCTTTCATCGTAGATCTCCTGAATCAGGGCTAAACCACAAAAGTACAATAAAAACAACAGCAGCAACAACAACAACAATAGTAACAATAATAAACAACAAAAAAAAACGCTTGAATTCTTGGTTTCAGATTTTAGTAGAGTTACCTACCAGAAGAATTGACTCAAAGAGGACGAAAACTACAGGAGTATCAATTCATGTTTCGGAAATTAAAAACTGCGTAGCATGAGAGGGAAAAAGAAAGACAGAAAGAAAGAAAGAGAGAGAGAGAGAGAAAGAAAGAGAGAGAGAGAGAAAGAGCGGTTTGCTGCTTAGCTGTAGAACATGAAATATATAATTTCTTTATTGTACGGTACCGAATTGGCTCAAAGAGTTCTGATGTTTAAGGAATGTTTCAATCAACAACAACAGAATTTGTTTATCTGATTCCACTTTTGAGAGATTTCAGTTGTTTCCAGAATAATCCTTTCTATTATAGCCACAAGGCCTGAAATTCTAGGGGTAGGGACAAGTCGATTACAACGACCCCAGTACTCAATTGGTACTTGCATACTGTGTATATCTTTTTTTATCTCTTTTCACTCTTTTTTCCCTTTCTTTCTTCCTATCTTTTGTGGAAGCCCAAAGGCAAATTGTAAACTGTCCTTGTAATGCCTCCTCACCTGATACACCTGTGGCAAAAAGAAATTATTATTATTATTATTATTATTATTATTGTTGTTGTTGTTGTTGTTGTTGTTGTTGTTGTTGTTGTTGTTGTTATTGTTATTATTTGAAAACTTACAGCTTATTTTGCTGGGTATGATGGAAAGGGTCAGCTGTCCACATCCAGCAGACTGAGTTGACACTTGTTTACTGATCATTCTTCGAGAACCCTGCGAAGAATTCTTGCAGTTCGAAGCAATGCTGATTTTTGTAGGTGGTCTACCTTTACTTTTGTACCAATCTTTTTTAGCCATGTTGGTAACTGAGTGATGATACTTCCAAGTGCACCAATTATTATTGGTATCATGTCCACTCTCTTCATTGACCACGACCATTATTATTATTATTATTATTATTATTATTATTATTATTATTATTATTATTATTATTAAGGCGTTGAGCTGACAGAAGCGTCAGAACGCCGGACAAATGCTTAGCGGCATTTCACGTTCTGAGTTCAAATTCTGCCGAGGTCAACTTTGCCTTTCATCCTTTCGGGGTTGATGAAATAAGTACCAGTGAAACACTGGGGGATCGATGTAATCGATCATCCCCCTCCCCAAAATTTCAGGCCTTGTGCCTATAATTGAAAGGATTATTATTATTATTATTATTATTATTATTATTATTATTATTATTATTATTATTATTATTATTATCATTATTATCAAAATGGCGAAATGCCTGTCGGTATTTTATCCATCTTTGCATTTTTAGTTCAAATTACGTTGCGCTCGACTTTGCCTTTCATTTTTTCGAGGTCTAAAAATTAAGTACCAGTGAAACACTGGGGTCGACGTAATCGACTATCCCCCTCCCCCAAATTTCAGGCTTTGCGCCGATAATAGAAAGGATTATCATTATTATCATCAATATTGTTGTTATTATTATTATTATTATTATTATTATTATTATTATTAGTAGTAGTAGTAGTAGTAGTAGTAGTAGTAGTAGTAGTAGTAGTAATCTCTGTTCTGCTTAGGAGGAAAGTAACCAGCAATAGAACAGGCCCCAAGCAACCGCTTGGGAGTCATAAAATAAAAGGTGAAAAAAAAAAAACGAAACAAAACAAAAAGACAAGCGATGACTTTATTAAAAGATGTGAAAGAATTGAGGTTATGTTTATTATAGAAACCAGCAGAAGGAAGAGAGTTATATAAAACGGAAGTACGAGGCAAGACACCATGTCTTACAGCGTCTTAGAAGTGGAGAGGGGGACAATAACAGTCAGATTTTCCGGCTCTCTGCACTCGTGGTTCAAATCGCACCGAGGGTAGTTCTGTATTTTATCGTTTCTAGGTGAATAAATAGAGTAATAGTGCTGTACTTGGGTCGATCCCTGTGTGTCATTTGTTAACTTTTTCTGTCGGAAGAAATTGGTCGCGGCTAAACATGAAGGGGAACGGGCTTCACTAAATCTAAAAATGTCCCAAGACACACCGTATGTAACAGTGGCGTCCCTGGGAGTCAAGGAGCTGAAGACCCAACACAAGGAGGGGCAATGTAAGAATAACTGAGTACGTAACCTATACGTTTCCTTTCATCACCTATCAACCTCTCAAAGTAATACATCCATCACTCTGTCATCAACCACGTCATTGAAATAATAAAAATTGTGAGAGAGAAAGAGAGAGAGAGAGCGAAAGAAACAAAGAAAGAAAGAGAGAGAAAGAGTGGGTGACGTCATCGATCACTGCGTCAATGGATTCCACTGATGTCACCACCACTTGTTCTACATTATTTCCTTTCATTGTAGGTAGATTGTCACTGGTAGGTTAATGTGACAAATGATACCTTATCTTGCATGTGTGTCTGCGTGCGTGCAGAGACACACATGCTGAAGCATGAATGCATCCTACCAAACTGCTTTAAAGCGTGGCATCATATCTTCCTTTAACTTAGCTTTCCTAAAGAATCAGTTCAACCTGATAACATTGTTGTTGTTTCCAGATTGCAAGGCGTCGAGTCATTTATAACATGTTTATACAAAAGAGAGCAAACAATTGATAAATTTAGCAGAAAACCGAGAGAATCTGTAGAGTGAAATTTTATAGTGATTCCGCCAAGACAAGGACAAATCTAGGAAATCCATACATGTGTATATTTGTCTATATATTCATGTCTTATATATGTATGTCTAAATATATATATATATATAACTATGTACATATATCTGTGTATTTTGGTGTATATATGTATATTATAGATGGTCTAGTATGCCTATATACTGCTGAAAAAAATGTTTATGTAATACAGCGTGAAAATTTTTAATTTTACTTTTAATGTATTAATTGACTTATATTTCATATATGATTATTTAACATACGTATTTGGAATCTGTCTTTCGATTTAAGATTTTCTTCGATTTTACAATAGGATGAATTTATATTGAATTTATTTTGTTCACTGCATGCTTAAGACCGTTAGTTGAAAGGACCAATGAAACAAAACCATTTTCGAAGGTGTATCCTTTAAGTTTTAAAAAAATTTTTTTATTATATCGTCATTTCTGTTCCATTCAAACAAAACTGTACGACAAACAGGTACCTGAAACACCGAGTAACAGTTTTTGTGATATATATATATATGTATATATATGTATATGTATGTATATATATAGCCGAAATTGCGAAGATAATCTGAAACTCGACTGAGGAAAGAAAACTCCGAATGACCCGTCCTTGTTTTCTTTGTATCGTCTATCTGGATGTTTTGTCCCATTTTTGTATCACCTAACTGTCTGAATGTTTTGCATCCTTGTCCCATTTTGTATTTATATATATATATATATATATATATATATATATATATATATATATATATATATATATATATATATATATATATAAATATATATATATATATATATATATATATATATATATATATATATATATATATATATATATATATATATATATATATATATAAAAATATATATATATATATATATATATATATATATATATATATATATATATATATATATATATATATATATATATATATATAAATATATATATATATATATATATATATATATATACTTACATACATACATTTATATGTATACTATATACGCATATATATATATATATATATATATATATATATATATATATATATAATAATAATATT